>NC_088228.1:38583796-38883796 GCF_036934945.1 Oncorhynchus masou masou
GCTGGCCCATTAGTAGAAATCACTCAGCTCTGCCTCAAGGACAAGATACATCCCAATAAACGTAAACTTCCTGCGCACATGTGACCAAACAGTCAGTAGACTTCTCTTCCACCAGAGATAAAGGCACTGACTTTGCTCCATCCTCATGGGGCCCGGGATCAGCAAGCTGCACCAGGGAGGCTCTACTCCAACTACCAGCAACAGCATGGAGAACAGACTCCTGCTCCAGGCCTCTGTGCTGCCTAAGGCCCTCTCTGTGACCTCATGTGCATCACTGCCCTCCTCCTGCCAGTCTCTCCAGCCCTGCAGGCTAACATTAACCACATCCTCCTCTCCCTCACCTCTCCACTCCTAAGCACAGAGAACCAATTCTTAAAGAGAGGTTCACTCCTCTTCACTCATTCCTCCTCTCTTCCCTCTCGGTCCTTTGTCCTCTTCATCCCTACCACCCTCTAGTGGTGTCCTGCCTCCTACTGGCCTTCCTCCTCCTCCTGTTCTGGATGAATAATGGGAGGATGAGGAAGGCGGTCTGCCTGTAAGGATGTGCTGTCTTACTCTGAAGAGATTTGTGTGGTATGTGGCCCCATAAGCCCATCCCTTTCTTTCAGTCTGTTTTTTTGTGATGTAGTTTATCCAAGGTCCATTCCAATACAGTCAATCTTTGAAATACAATACATTTGTGATTCTCAATTTATTGGTTAAATGATTCTGAGTCCATATGTTTCTCTGACAATGTAAGTTAATGGCAGTATACAGAATGCGTTCTCCTTCTTCCTCGTGACATGTCAGGATTCTGACCAGGACAGCCTCATGGCTGAGGAGATTGAGGTGTTCACATAGATGCATGTTCTGGACAAGGTATTGGATGAAGAGGAGCTGGACCAAAACATGTCAATTGGAGAACAGGAGTTTGGTGAGATAGAGAGGGGAAAAGATGAACTGAAAGACAAAAAGGTGAGGGAGGAGATTCTGCATTTAATCTCTCACAAAAAACATCAAGTTGAACCTCAAAACCTTTCTTTCTCCCCTTTACTGCTCTCACTTTCTACGCCTCTATTCCTTTTCCTCACCCTTTCCCTTCCATCATCAGTACATGGTAAAGGCTCTGCCAGACGGCCTGACTGTGGATGGAGCAAGGCTTCTGTTTGGCCGAGCCCTGAGACAGAATGACACTGGAGTTTATGAATATGTGGCGAACAACGGCGTTGGGACAAGGAAAGTAGAACATAACATCAAAGTTACAGGTAAGGGGCAATGGGCAAAGTTACTCCTGTATTTTGCTAAGATCTGAACAGAAAAACAAAACACTTATTCGTTACTTTTATTTATTTCTCTTATTTTTCTTAACTGCATTGTTGGTTAAGGGCTTGTAAGTAAGTGTTTCACTGTAAGGTGAAACCTGTTGTATTGGCGCATGTGATCATTATTTTTTTATTTGATGCCTGATTAGTAATATTTGTAATATTGCTGCCCACTTGCGATAATAATCTGAAATACATAGCTCACTAAAGTTGCAACAAAACTGCATCCTATATACAGTGGGGCCCTTTGTTGTCCTTTGACAGCTCTTTGGTCTTGGCCATAGTTGAGTTTGGAGTGTGACTGTTTGAGGTTGTGGACAGGTGTCTTTTATACTGATAACAAGTTCAAACAGGTGCCATTAATACAGGTAACGAGTGGAGGACAGAGGAGCCTCTTAAAGAAGAAGTTACAGGTCTGTGAGAGCCAGAAATCTTGCTTGTTTGTAGGTGACCAAATACTTATTTTCCACCATAATTTGCAAATAAATTCATTAAAAATCCTACATTGTGATTTTCTTGTTTCTCATTTCTCATCTTGTTTCTCATTTTGTATGTCATAGTTGAAGTGTACCTATGATGAAAATTACAGGCCTCTCTCATCTTTTAAAGTGGGAGAACTTGCACAATTGACTAAATACTTTTTTGCCCCACTGTACATGGCACTGCAATCGCTGCCATTGGTTGGATGTGTTTACAATTTTGTGTGCATTCCCTCTTTCCTTTCCACTCCCTCACTCAGAGACATCTCGGAGTGTGCAGGAAGTGATCTTTGACACTCTAGTGATGATCATTATAGGTGTGGCTGCTAGGGTGTTGGTCATCGTCATTATTATCTTAGTTAACTAATACCATAGACGCAATAACAGGACATTAGAGATGGAGCTTCATGAGTTGATTTCCACAATACTTGGAACCCCCTTTCCCTATCCTTAAATCCTCCTTAGTTTCTAAAAAGCTCTTTCATAGGTTAGAAATCAACACTCTCCAGACAGGCCTCCTCCACAAGACTCAACTCTTTCAGCACAGATCCCAGACGACAGGTAGAGTACTTTCAATTCAAACACTTGTTACTCGTATTTTCAGTCATCTCTTATTTTCTTAGAGGGGTCATTTTCAGTTAATAGTTATCATCTACTTGAATGAGTGTCTGCCAGCAATCATTTTTGTCTTTCTTTACTTGTCACCCCACCCACAGAATGAAGACTGTACACTTCTCAGACTAGACAGTAGAATGAAAAAAAAGCCTAATGTCCCTTGAGGTGAGAGTTCATAAAAGCGTCAACAATATTGTGCATTTACAACATTATGTACAGTATCATACTGATTTATTCATTGATGTTTAATCTGTGGATTATTGTGATCCCTCTCGTTAGGACCATCCCATCTACACAGGCAGTCAATCCACCCTTGGTGGGAAGTGGGGGACGGTTTGTGAGGGTGATTTGGACTACCTAGGCCGCCCTGCCCTGTACCAATCTAGCTGGCGCGAGTGCAGAGAGAGTATGAGGGGGGCTGTTTGAAAATGCACACTAAATTTACTCTGTCATTACTGAAAGTCCTATCTGTTTATCTTAATGCCTCGCAATATGTGGCTCTCTATTTTTCAGGACTCTGGCCTTCCTTCCTCGTCCCCAGGACCAGGATGGCAGTGTGTGGCCCACAGACATCCCCCCCAATGCTCAGTGACCTGGGTGGCCAGAGGAAGGGTGTGACCGAAGGGGACGACTGGGGCCACAGACAAGAGGTGCTGGAGGTTGATGAGGCTGACTGTGACACCAGTTCTTACCAGATCTCAGAGGCACTCCCCAACCACAACAATGGGTTTCTGCGGCCAAAACCACACTCCAACACCCCGGAGGACAGAACATCTAGACAGGGGTGAAAGGAGTTGGTTGAAAAGGGAACTGCCTTCAGCTCTACCCTAACCCAATGGTCATGGAGGCCTGCTACTCACTCCTGTGAACTGAACTTGGATACAGTTGGACTGAAGTGAGTGTTTGGCAACCTCATTAACATTAACATTCTGAAGGCACATTAATTGCCGTTTTTAGGTTTACTTGGTCCTTTTTTCTTCTTACATTTACATTTACATTTAAGTCATTTGGCAGACGCTCTTATCCAGAGCGACTTACAAATTGGTGAATTCACCTTATGACATCCAGTGGAACAGCCACTTTACAATAGTGCATCTAAATCATTTAAGGGGGGGTGAGGAGGATTACTTTATCCTATCCTAGGTATTCCTTAAAGAGGTGGGGTTTCAGGTGTCTCCGGAAGGTGGTGATTGACTCCGCTGTCCTGGCGTCGTGAGGGAGTTTGTTCCACCATTGGGGGGCCAGAGCAGCGAACAGTTTTGACTGGGCTGAGCGGGAACTGTACTTCCTCAGTGGTAGGGAGGCGAGCAGGCCAGAGGTGGATGAATGCAGTGCCCTTGTTTGGGTGTAGGGCCTGATTAGAGCCTGGAGGTACTGCGGTGCCGTTCCCCTCACAGCTCCGTAAGCAAGCACCATGGTCTTGTAGCGGATGCGAGCTTCAACTGGAAGCCAGTGGAGAGAGCGGAGGAGCGGGGTGACGTGAGAGAACTTGGGAAGGTTGAACACCAGACGGGCTGCGGCGTTCTGGATGAGTTGTAGGGGTTTAATGGCACAGGCAGGGAGCCCAGCCAACAGCGAGTTGCAGTAATCCAGACGGGAGATGACAAGTGCCTGGATTAGGACCTGCGCCGCTTCCTGTGTGAGGCAGGGTCGTACTCTGCGGATGTTGTAGAGCATGAACCTACAGGAACGGGCCACCGCCTTGATGTTAGTTGAGAACGACAGGGTGTTGTCCAGGATCACGCCAAGGTTCTTAGCGATCTGGGAGGAGGACACAATGGAGTTGTCAACCGTGATGGCGAGATCATGGAACGGGCAGTCCTTCCCCGGGAGGAAGAGCAGCTCCGTCTTGCCGAGGTTCAGCTTGAGGTGGTGATCCGTCATCCACACTGATATGTCTGCCAGACATGCAGAGATGCGATTTGCCACCTGGTCATCAGAAGGGGGAAAGGAGAAGATTAATTGTGTGTCGTCTGCATAGCAATGATAGGAGAGCACATGTGAGGTTATGACAGAGCCAAGTGACTTGGTGTATAGCGAGAATAGGAGAGGGCCTAGAACAGAGCCCTGGGGGACACCAGTGGTGAGAGCGCGTTGTGAGGAGACAGATTCTCGCCACGCCACCTGGTAGGAGCGACCTGTCAGGTAGGACGCAATCCAAGCGTGGGCCGCGCCGGAGATGCCCAAATCGGAGAGGGTGGAGAGGAGGATCTGATGGTTCACAGTATCGAAGGCAGCCGATAGGTCTAGAAGGATGAGAGCAGAGGAGAGAGAGTTAGCTTTAGCAGTGCGGAGTGCCTCCGTGATACAGAGAAGAGCAGTCTCAGTTGAATGACTAGTCTTGAAACCTGACTGATTTGGATCAAGAAGGTCATTCTGAGAGAGATAGTGGGAGAGCTGGCCAAGGACGGCACGTTCAAGAGTTTTGGAGAGAAAAGAAAGAAGGGATACTGGTCTGTAGTTGTTGACATCGGAGGGATCGAGTGTAGGTTTTTTCAGAAGGGGTGCAACTCTCGCTCTCTTGAAGACGGAAGGGACGTAGCCAGCGGTCAGGGATGAGTTGATGAGCGAGGTGAGGTAAGGGAGAAGGTCTCCGGAAATGGTCTGGAGAAGAGAGGAGGGGATAGGGTCAAGCGGGCAGGTTGTTGGGCGGCCGGCCGTCACAAGAAGTGAGATTTCATCTGGAGAGAGAGGGAGAAAGAGGTCAGAGCACAGGGTAGGGCAGTGTGAGCAGAACCAGCGGTGTCGTTTGACTTAGCAAACGAGGATCGGATGTCGTCGACCTTCTTTTCAAAATGGTTGACGAAGTCATCTGCAGAGAGGGAGGAGGGGGGGGAGGGGGAGGAGAATTCAGGAGGGAGGAGAAGGTGGCAAAGAGCTTCCTAGGGTTAGAGGCAGATGCTTGGAATTTAGAGTGGTAGAAAGTGGCTTTAGCAGCAGAGACAGAGGAGGAAAATGTAGAGAGGAGGGAGTGAAAGGATGCCAGGTCCGCAGGGAGGCGAGTTTTCCTCCATTTCCGCTCGGCTGCCCGGAGCCCTGTTCTGTGAGCTCGCATTGAGTCATCGAGCCACGGAGCGGGAGGGGAGGACCGAGCCGGCCTGGAGGATAGGGGACATAGAGAGTCAAAGGATGCAGAAAGGGAAGAGAGGAGGGTTGAGGAGGCAGAATCAGGAGATAGGTTGGGGAAGGTTTGAGCAGAGGGAAGAGATGATAGGATGGAAGAGGAGAGAGTAGCGGGGGAGAGAGAGCGAAGGTTGGGACGGCGCGATACCATCCGAGTAGGGGCAGTGTGGGAAGTGTTGGATGAGAGCGAGAGGGAAAAGGATACAAGGTAGTGGTCGGAGACTTGGAGGGAGTTGCAATGAGGTTAGTGGAAGAACAACATCTAGTAAAGATGAGGTCGAGCGTATTGCCTGCCTTGTGAGTAGGGGGGGAAGGTGAGAGGGTGAGGTCAAAAGAGGAGAGGAGTGGAAAGAAGGAGGCAGAGAGGAATGAGTCAAAGGTAGACGTGGGGAGGTTAAAGTCGCCCAGGACTGTGAGAGGTGAGCCGTCCTCAGGAAAGGAGCTTATCAAGGCATCAAGCTCATTGATGAACTCTCCGAGGGAACCTGGAGGGCGATAAATGATAAGGATGTTAAGCTTGAAAGGGCTGGTAACTGTGACAGCATGGAATTCAAAGGAGGCGATAGACAGATGGGTAAGGGGAGAAAGAGAGAATGACCACTTGGGAGAGATGAGGATCCCGGTGCCACCACCCCGCTGACCAGAAGCTCTCGGGGTGTGCGAGAACACGTGGGCGGACGACCAGAAGCTCTCGGGGTGTGCGAGAACACGTGGGCGGACGAAGAGAGAGCAGTAGGAGTAGCAGTGTTATCTGTGGTGATCCATGTTTCCGTCAGTGCCAAGAAGTCGAGGGACTGGAGGGAGGCATAGGCTGAGATGAACTCTGCCTTGTTGGCCGCAGATCGGCAGTTCCAGAGGCTACCGGAGACCTGGAACTCCACGTGGGTCGTGCGCGCTGGGACCACCAGATTAGGGTGGCCGCGGCCACGCGGTGTGGAGCGTTTGTATGGTCTGTGCAGAGAGGAGAGAACAGGGACAGATAGACACATAGTTGACAGGCTACAGAAGAGGCTACGCTAATGCAAAGGAGATTGGAATGACAAGTGGACTACACGTCTCGAATGTTCAGAAAGTTAAGCATACGTAGCAAGAATCTTATTGACTAAAATGATTGAAATGATACAGTACTGCTGGAGTAGGCTAGCTGGCAGTGGCTGCGTTGTTGACACTACCACTAATCAAGTCGTTCCGTTGAGTGTAATAGTTTCTACAGTGCTGCTATTCGGGGGCTAGCTGGCTAGCTAGCAGTGTTGATTACGTTACGTTAAAAGAACGACAATAGCTGGCTAGCTAACCTAGAAAATCGCTCTAGACTACACAATTGTCTTTGATACAAAGACGGCTATGTAGCTAGCTAGCTACGATCAAACAAATCAAACCGTTGTACTGTAATGAAGTGAAATGAAAATGTGATACTACCTTCTTTTTTTTTACATCAGCATGGGCTTCTTGTATACAGTGCCTTCAGAAAGTATTCATACCCCTTGATTTGTTGTGTTACAGGGTTATTACAAATGGATTCAATTTAGATTTTTTTTGTCACTGGCCTACAGACAATATCCCATGTCAAAGTAGAATTATTTTTTTTGATTTAAAAAAATGTTTAATGAAAAGCTTAAATGTCTTGAGTGAAAAAGGTTTCAACCCCTTGTTATAACGAGCCTAAATGAGTTCAGGACAAAAAATCTGCTTAACAAGTCACATACGTTGCATGACTACCTCATGCCAGTACCCCACACAATTATATGTAAGGTTCCTCAGTCTAGCAGTGAATTTCAAACACAGATTCAACCACAAATACCAGGGAGATTTTGAAATGCCTCTCATTCACCCTCTAAATACACTTCTCAAGGCTTAAAAATCCTTCTTTAACCTGTCTCTTTAACAAGTAACATCAATAAGGGATCGTAGCTTTCATCTGTATTCACCTGGTCAGTCTGTCATGTTCTATAGTTGCCATGGTGCCCTAGCCTCACCATTCCAGGTGAAGCTGGTTGAGAGATTGCCAAGAGTGTGCAAAGCTGGTCCTGTATATCTAGTGTTTTAGGGCCAAGAATTTGCAGATTTACTGACAGGTTAACATTTTTTTGTTTGGCTTTCTAGCTAGCTGGCTAATATTTTTGTTTGAAAAATGCATCTGGACACATTACCAGCTTTTTTGTTTCTCCTGGCTGCCAATTCCCAATCTTCTGAGAACTATTTTTAGGAGTCGCCTGAAGCGTGAGAGGAATGGGAGATGCAGGAATATATTAGTGCTAAGACAGAGCGCTCGTAGTGAGGACGCCTGGCTACTATTCTGAACTTTGTGTGGTGTACTTTCTGGTGTCCAGAGCTGCTGAGGCATCACCCAAGTGGATGCTACACAGACGGGAAGAGAAGAAGACCAGTGGCTATAAGAGTCAGGCTGGTTCCCAGACGTGCCCTCTACAAGATCACCAACAGACTCCATCACCATCCTCTGAACAGCTCTCTCCGCTCAAGCCATGAACTGACCCTCTCCATCTTCAGAGGATGCAGCTTTCAAAGACTTGGCCTCTATTGGTTCACCTATCATGACATATTGCATGTTTTTTTTGTTGCTCTTGAAGCACTGAGATTCTATGAAAAGCGCTATAGAAATGGTATAAATTATTATTATTATGGAAAGAGGTGCTAATGTTTTGTATTCTCAATGTATTTCAACAACAACAAGGGCTCACAGTTCAGAGAATTTGCATGTTTATTCATAAAAATGTATGCATTGATAAAAGCACGTTCATTGTATTTTCTCTCCAGATGTGTTGTCTCTGGCATAGTCCTACAAAAACTTAAAAGACAATGGAGATCCACCTCTTGATAACTGTTCCTTTTAAAATATACAAGCAGGAGGATGTAAACCTGTAACTTTAACTCCCTACAGTATATTAGCACCACTAGTGTAACAGTTGTGGTAGGGTCGCACTGCTCTCACTTTACAGAATAGGAAGACAAAACTAGTATACTGCGGCTTTTTGCACGAGTGTCTTGGACTGTCTTCTCAGGAACTCTCTGTTCTCAGTCATTAGAAAAAGTTTATATTAATGAGGTTGTGTTTCATAATGTGTGGGATGGGCCCCAGCTGGTTTCTCTAGAATGTTCTTAGTCGTCTCATCATTGTGATTACTTTTCGTTTGCTTTGTTCTGAGGCCCCGGTGTACTCGCTGATGTGTGCGGAGATTACTCTGCTGAGCAAAACACCTCCCACATGTCCCACAGTTGTACGGTTTCTCTCCTGTATGAATCCGTTGATGCATCTCCAAGTGACTGACCCTGTCAAAGCTCTTTCCGCAAAAGGTGCAAACAAACCACTTCTCTCTTGCTGGGGTACTCCTTGAGGCTACCTTTGCTGAGTTGAAACCATTTGGGGTAAGCGAGAATACATTGTTTAGCCAAATGTTGGAATATGCTGCACCCTCATTGGTTCGTGATTGTTTGTCTGGCGGCACTCTGGTAGTTGTCCCATCCTCCCTTCTCTCTGAGTGCATAGTTTGCACTCTGTGCTGACCTGGTTGTGCCTGAAGCAAATCTATAGGGGTCCTTCTTTGGTCATTCCAAACAGACTGTGCTTGCATCTCTTCTTTCATTAGTCTGTTTATGTACCCCATCTCTGATGATGGATCGCTATCCAGACCCTGCACTGCACTTTGAATAAGCTGTATGTCTGTATTGAGATCCTGTGTATATTGTTCTGTACCATATGAGCAATCTGGACCCTCAGAATCACAGTTGATCTCTGATACAGACGCCCAAAGCTGACTCTCTCTGCGATCCATGGCAAATTCAGTTTCCTGATGATCTGATAGCTCTGTGCCATGTTCACTTCCTGATGTATGTAGTGAAATAACGTCATACTCCTCCTCGTGCTCTGTCTTCACAAACTCTAGTACACTACCCTTCTCTCGCTGGCCAGACCTGTACTGTTCATTGAGCCCCTCTACTGATTCTGCAGGTGGCTGTGGTCTATTTTGATCCCGTTGGTCATCTTTAGGTGTGAACACTTTGTCTCTCGTGGTCTGCTCATATGAAGTCCTTTCACCAGCATCCTTATCAGACCCCTTGGACCCTGAAAGGGAAGGTTTAACTGAACTGTCAGTAGCTATATGTCATAAGCACTGTAAAACAAAGTTGAGAGTGTACTGGACAACTTAACAAAGGTCAACAATAGAACTGAAACCCATTATCTACACTTGCCTGGGAACCTGACCTCGAATTGCATTGAATTCTACGTAGGGCAGAAATTAGTGTTTGAATCTGGAAAGTTTCCCTTCACAACTTCTCCAAGTCAGAATGTTGAATAAAATTATTTTTGAACTTGTTGATATTTGTCTGTGCGGTTGCTCCTTTTGGATGGAGGTAGTTATGTGAGGCAATATATCCACAGGAATTTACAATTACATCAACTTTTCTAAAGCAATGGCAGGGCTTTCGGATTTCTATCACCTGAAGCATGTGCACAAGATAATAAAATGCATTCATGAGATGCATGCATACTTGCCGAGCTTGTGCTTACATGGTTATGTGCATGCTTCAGGTGATAGAAATCTGAACCCACTACCAGAGCTTTGTAAAGTTGATGTAATCATAATTTTCTGTGGATATATTGTCACATTCCTAACGCCAAAAAGACCAACTGCACGGAGAACCGATAAAGTAGGTTCAATTATAAGTGTATTCAACAGTGGTCGTGAGATGAAACTGCCCTGACTCAAACGCTCATTTCTGCCAAACAGAATTCAATGCAATTCAACGTTGGGTTTCCTGGCAATATGTACACTAGATAGGCATTGAGCTAAATTATTGTCAGTTATGTTGTTAATATTGTATTTGATATGTTCTTGAAGAATTGACCCAAGTTGAGATGGACACTGGACAACAACACATTTTAGATAAGTCAACCTAGTTAGCTAGTACAGTAAGCAAGCAAGCACGCGCAGGCTTACCCTGCTCTGTCCTTCTGGAAGACGAAGAGCATGTGAAAGAATTGCCTGATTCTCGCAGTTTGGAACTCGTCGCTTGCCGTTCGTTCTCCGTGAATAATTTTCTTTTCAAGGCTTCAATTTCATTTTCTCTGTGGCACATTTCCAAGCGTAACACAGCAAACCCATCATCGAACAATTTACTTATTTCGGTCACTGCAGCTTTGGCCAACACATCCATAACGGATGATAATTTGGTCTGAAAAGTAACACAGTTGGTCATATTCTCCTGGAACAACATTTTTATCGGACCAGTGTTATGTTTCTAAAGATAATGTTCAGTAGGAAAAGACAATAGTCGCTGATGGATTTTACTTCCGCGAAAACAAACTGAGGGGAGGAGCGGATGTACTTTTAAGCAATCGTAATAATACCAGCGATAATAGAGAAAGGAGGAGATGGGAATCTCATTTGGAAATGAATGGAGGCAGACTGTCGCCCAATCGCGTTTAAGTTGTCATGCTTCGTCATGTGGTTGCTAAACTCATCGTCACGTTCCATTCTCAAAGTCAGGGTATGAGTCGATAAACTTGCCTATTTTCCTTGAAAGTACACAGTGTCCCGATTCCAAAGCTATACGATAATAAGTTAATCATCTCACGTGTCGGATTTGTTATTGATATTGTACTTCTTGTTTACGAAATTCATGCTAATGTCGGGTTTTTGAGCTAGCGCCCAATTGACTCCCATTCACTCCTTGTAGGAGAGCTCGTCTTGTCCCAGAATCACCCAGAATGCACAGCGCGGCCGTTAATTGACTACATAGGAGTTTCTTATCTCCTCAAAAAGTATATCTGTTAACATACGGTGTACGTTGGCAATGGGGCCGCTCGGCGTATTCTGGGTAAACTCCGACAAGGAAATAGCTCCTTTTTTATTATTTATTTGTATTTTTTATTAACAGTAACATGCAAAACATAAACTAAAATAAAACGAATCCAAAAAAAAATAAAAATAAATAAAACATTTTTACATTTTGTTTTGTATACGTTTTAAAGACTCTAAATAGTTTTCCAAATCAGATTAAAAAAAATAAGAAAAGGGGCTTTTTCTTCATAAATTTTGATTTGTGTACGAAATGTTTTCCTAATAAAATAAAGAGATTTATGACATACTCACGTTCAATTGTGGAATCAGTGTAGTAAAATAATATGTCAAACTTAAACATTTCTATGGTTGAATGCAATTTGAGGCCGAGATATAGTTTTACATCAGTCCAGAACACTTCACTATATAAACAATGAAATAATAATGTTCAATAGATTCAGTTTCTAGTTCACAAAAACTGCATTCACTGGTAACATCAGGTATATATTTAGAAATCAAGCTATTACACGGATAGAATCTATGGATAATCTTAAAGGAGATCTCCTTTACTTTATTGGTCACCATAAATTTGTGTGGAGTGAGCCAAGCACGGTGGCAGTTTACATCAAACGATGAAGCCCAGCAAAATATCGCAGAGGGAATAGACTTCACATAGAAAATATCCCTTAATAAACAATTGTTGAATTTCATATCTAGTAGACCACCTGGATATCGCTTACAATCGGAGATATTCCAAAATATGCATTATTCTGAAGTAAAGTTTTTATCCCACTAGGTATAGTTTTAATAACAGTGTCATATTCCTTGCTTGAAACCTCAAAGTTGTATCTTTCCATAAATGTTTTCAGTGTAAATAGATTCCCTCTAATATTAACTAATTGGCTGACAAGGACAATATTTTTCGAGGACCATTTATGGTCATCTTGTTTCTATGTAATATCGACCCATTGTTCCATATAAAACATTTATGAGGTGAGAAGTTGTGTTTATACAACAAAGCCCAGCACATTAAAGCCTGCTTGTGAGTCGCCGCCAGTTTCACAGGAAGTTTACCCACAATATATGGACATTGTAGTAAAAAATTAAGCCCTCCGAACTTCTGAAAAACAAAATGAGGTACAATATTCCAGAAACTATGAGGATTTTTTATGTACCTTTTAATCCAGTTGACCTTTGAAATCTGATTGAAGAGAGTGAAGTCTAAGACATTTAGACCGCCATCACAAACCCTGTTGGTGATAGCATCTCTTTTTATCTTATGTGGCTTGTTTTTCCATATGAAGTTGTACAAAAGCCTATCTAAAGTACCACAAGTGGATTTGGGAATGTCAATAGATGAATAAAGATAGGATGCACGAGATAACCCCTCAGCTTTGGATAAAAGCACCCTTCCTTGAAGACTTAAATCCCTCCCTAACCATGAGGATATATTTTTTTGACAGATTCAGTTACAGGGTTCAAATTAAGATCATTCACAGCCTTAAGATTTTGGGTGATCTTTACACCGAGGTAGGTTACAGTATCTTTTTCAGAGATGTTACAATCTGTTGGATTGAGATGTTACAATCTGCTCATTTCAAAACAAACATCTCACATTTGGAAAGACTTAATGCCAGACCTGACCTTTCCAATGCTAATCTAGCTTGTGACACATTTTTTTTTAAAGTGAGGTGTCATCTACCAGTTGGGATATCTGAACTCTCTGGAATGGAATGGAATGCCTTCAAATTGACTTTTATGAACTAATGAGCATAACATTTGAGATACTAACAAAAATAAAAAAAGGTGAAAGTGGACAACCTTGTCGTATTCCTTTGTAAATGTTAAACCTTGAAGATGTTCCATGACAGTGTTTCATACAGCTATTGCCACCATTATACAGAGTTCTAATAGCATCAACAAAAAAATGACCAAATTTCAAATGCTTAAAGACAATCAAAGATAAAATTCTGACTTAATGTATAAAATGCTTTCTGAAAATCCCAAAATAGGATAACAGGGAAGTCATCCAATAGATCACAATACTCAACCAAGTCTAACACCAGCCTCAGATTATTAAATATATGGCACCCGTTCATAAACCCTGGTTGATATTCATCAATCAGATCATTCAAGCAAGACTTTATCATTTTTGCAAAGATTAAGGCTATCATTTTTTAGTCGTTATTTAGGAGTGTGATTGGACGCCAATTATCAATATTTAAGAGATCCTTGTGTGGTTTAGGTATAAGAGTAATAACCCATTGCTTCAGAGAGGCAGGTAGTTCTCCATTCTTTTCGCCTCCTTAAAGTATTCAAGTAAAAATGGTGCTATTTCTTCAGAGAAGGTTTTGTAAAATTCAGAGGTTAATCCATCACAACCTGGAGATTTGTTATTTTTTAACTGAGCAACCCCATACTGGATGTCCATAATGGATCAATCTTGACAACAAGACTGATTGAATTCTTCACTCATCAAATTAACATTCTCTATAGAATCAAGGAGATCCTTAGAGTCACTCAAATTGCTATCTAAGGAGTAAAGATTCTCATAAAACTTAGTGGTAAAGTCTGATAACAACTCTCTATCCTCAGTGGAAACATCATTAATCTTAAGTTTCCGAAGTGTGTTGCGTTTCCCTCACCTCTTTTCCAAATTAAAAAAAGTATCTACTGTTCTTTTCGCCTTTTTCAAGCCATTGTTTTCTGGATCTTATGAAAGCTCCTCTAGCATTTTCCTCATACAATGTATCTAGTTGATTCTGTAAATTATTCAATTTAGCTCTCTCATTAAGATCAAGATGCTCAATCTCTGTGATATCCGCAATTGTCTTAGAGAGTTCAGTTACCTCACATCTCCTTCTTAAACCAGCCTTTTTCCAGAAGTAATACAGGCTGAGCGGATTTTAAATTTCAGCAGTTCCCAATATATCCCATACTCTGCATAGATGTAGCTAAACTCCAGGAAACAGAAATTAGATTCTTAATCACATTTTTTAAATAAGCATGCAATAACAATAAGTTATTTAATTTACAATAACCACCAGAGTATTCTTTACCATCATAACTGCACATTATTACAGTCAACCATATGACTTTATGATCCGTCAGGACTGCAGGCAGTATTTTTACCTCTACCGTGTTGGGCTCAAGACTAGAGGTTATCACCCACAGATCAATTCTTGATTGTAAAGAACGATCTCTATTACTCCATGTGCATTGTTTCTCTCCAGGGTTTTTAACTCTCCATATGTCAATTAAGTTCAGGCTTTGGCAAAAATTCACCAACTTGTTCACACCAATGTTAGGCCTATGGGGCAATCTATCAGTCTCATTAGAATAAACCATATTAAAATCTCGACAAACTATAATCTGACTGGATGGATATTTTCTCAGAAGACTTTTAAGAATTTCTTCAATTTCCTCTAGAAGTACGTTATTTGGAGGAATAGAACAGTATCCATATACATTACGCAACACAAATAATCTGTCCATGTGGTTGATGACCGCTACTAGCCAATGTCCATTGGTGTCCATTTGAGTAAACAAAAATGTCCCTTTGAAATTGTGTGCTAAAATTGCAACCCCAGCTGAATGATTAGTCCCTTAGGCCCAAAAAATTATATTGCCCCACTGATTTTTCCAATAATTATAGTCCTCTTTGCATGAATGTGTTTTTTGAACGAATACAAGATTTGCATTGCAGTCCTTACAAAACAAGCAAAAAAAGCTTTTCTCTACAACAGGTTTTATATCACCCTGGCATTGATTGACATAAACTTCAAGTCCATATCTACAGAATAGAAAGAAAAATCATATGCAAACTCAACTCTACCTTCTCTATAAAAAGTTGTTTCATACAGTGGGGCAAAAGAGTATTTAGTCAGCCACCAATTGTGCAAGTTCTCCCACTTTTTTTAATGAATTTATTTGCAAATGATGGTGGGAAATAAGTATTTGGTCAATAACAAAAGTTTATTTCAATACTTTGTTATATACCCTTTGTTGGCAATGACAGAGGTCAAACATTTTCTGTAAGTCTTCACAAGGTTTTCACACACTGTTGCTGGTATTTTGGCCCATTCCTCCATGCAGATCTCCTCTAGAGCAGTGATGTTTTGTGGCTGTTGCTGGGCAACACAGACTTTCAACTCCCTCCAAAGATTTTCTATGGGGTTGAGATCTGGAGACTGGCTAGGCCACTCCAGGACCTTGAAATGCTTCTTACGAAGCCACTCCTTCGTTGCCCGGGCGGTGTGTTTGGGATCATTGTCATGCTGAAAGACCCAGCCACGTTTCATCTTCAATGCCCTTGCTGATGGAAGGAGGTTTTCACTCAAAATCTCACGATACATGGCCCCATTCATTCTTTCCTTTACACAGATCAGTCGTCCTGGTCCCTTTGCAGAAAAACAGCCCCAAAGCATGATGTTTCCACCCCCATGCTTCACAGTAGGTATGGTGTTCTTTGGATGCAACTCAGCATTCTTTGTCCTCCAAACACGACGAGTTGAGTTTTTACCAAAAAGTTATATTTTGGTTTCATCTGACCATATGGCCTTCTCCCAATCTTCTTCATTATCATCCAAATGCTCTCTAGCAAACTTCAGACGGGCCTGGACATGTACTGGGTTAAGCAGGGGGACACGTCAGGCACTGCAAGATTTGAGTCCCTGGCGGCGTAGTGTGTTACTGATGGCAGGCTTTGTTACTTTGGTCCCAGCTCTCTGCAGGTCATTCACTTCATTCACTAGGTCCCCCCGTGTGGTTCTGGGATTTTTGCTCACCGTTCTTGTGATCATTTTGACCCAACGGGGTGAGATCTTGCGTGGAGCCCCAGATCGAGGGAGATTATCAGTGGTCTTGTATGTCTTCCATTTCCTAATAATTGCTCCCACAGTTGATTTCTTAAAACCAAGCTGCTTACCTATTGCAGATTCAGTCTTCCCAGCCTGGTGCAGGTCTACAATTTTGTTTCTGGTGTCCTTTGACAGCTCTTTGGTCTTGGCCATAGTGGAGTTTGGAGTGTGACTGAGGTTGTGGACAGGTATCTTTTATACTGATAACAAGTTCAAACAGGTGCCATTAATACAGGTAACGAGTGGAGGACAGATGAGCCTCTTAAAGAAGAAGTTACAGGTCTGTGAGAGCCAGAAATCTTGCTTGTTTGTAGGTGACCAAATAATTATTTCCCACCATAATTTGCAAATAAATAAATTAAAAATCCTACAATGTGATTTTCTGGATTTTTTTTTCTCATTTTGTTGAAGTGTACCTATGATGAAAATTACAGTCCTCTCTCATATTTTTAAGTTGGAGAACTTGCACAATTGGTGGCTGACTAAATACTTTTTTACCCCACTGTATGTATTAACAGAAGTCTTAACTTGTAAACAGTTACACCATAATTCAAAACTAGAATGCTCAGTTTGCAGTGGGGAAGGAGCTACCTTGTAAACCTACCGACAGAATAAATCACCCCGGTCTAATTTATTTTCCGTGGTGAAAAAGGCTCTGATTCCCCTGCAGTATCCACCCTTTCCTTGATTTCGGGCCTGTTGTACAAGAGGCCACAATTTTTCCTTTGCTGCCTTATCTGCTGCAGTCAAGTCTTCACCAAATCGAAATTTTATCTCTTTCAGAAAGGCGCCTTCCTTTGCTTTCTTCCAAACTGCATCTCTCGCTGTGCGAAAGCAAACTGGATGATGAGCGAGCGGCTGACGAAGTCATCGTGCTTCTTCCCAATATGATGAGCGACATCCACAGCCATATCCATATAACCATCGGGGAAGTCCGGTGCCACATGGTTACAGATGTCTCTTACTAAGCACTTCACATTCTCATCCTGGTCCTTGGGGACACCATAAAGCCGTAGCACCCATCTTCTCCGGTATCGCTCTGCTTCCGATAAGCGCTCTTGCATGTCTGCAATGGTCTTCTCCTGTGCTCAATACTCTTGTATGCATGATTCAGAGAGGTCTCGAGGTCAACAATTTTTTTTATGTGTTTTCGCCTATCATTTTCTCCAGACGGTCGGCTCTTTCATTTATCTTTGCAGAGACAGCATCGATTATGTTGACCTGTAGTTCGCGCAAAGGCAATTCTTTCTGTGTCTTTTTGGGTGCAGGACTATTGACTGGATTTTCAGAATCAACTGAATGTCCAGAATCCTCCATTTCTTCTCCTGAGGATTCAGGTGGCGGTTTTTCTCCAATGTATGAGTGCTCAGCTAGCAACTGCCTTCTCCTCCCTTTGCTCTTTTGCACATTTTTTCCGTACATTTGTCAAAGTTTCAGATCAAATTAGCGGTCAACTAAGCGTTATTCTCTATTGTGTTTACTATAAGCCAAGTTTCTTTACATTTAATTAAGTTTGAGAGGGAAAAAGATAAGTTTACTTGGAGCAAGCTGAAATCTTGTCTGCACTCGCCGCCATCTTCAGCACCCCTCAGTAAATATCTCCTTAAAGGAGTCAGTGACCACGGTTACATGCACACCAGTAACCCGTTATTAGTCTGCGTTCAAAACAACTAGGAACTTTGAAAAAATATGAGGTCAAATCATGAAGTCAGTGATCTTCAGGTCAGAATGTCAAAGCTCTAGAAAGAAGCCCGACTTCTCGAGTTGGAAATCTGAGTTGGATGACCGTTCAAATCGATTTTCCCAGCTGGAGCTCGTTTTTTCGAGGTCCCCATTGTTTTGAACACACGGAAGTCAAAATTCTGAGATTTCAGAGTTTAGAGTTCCCAGTTGTGGAATTATTCGGTAGTGAGGGGGAAACTAAGCTTCCTGAAGCATTGAAGCTTTCTAGACAATTGTGTCGAAAATAGGTTCATTACTCAAGGCTTTGCTCTACACAGTGTACACTGTTAGCACCTGCTGGTCAAAATAATTTAGAGCATCCAAATTATTATAGATGACATCCCACATGCTGGAGCTTGTGCGCATAGTAGCCTTTTTGTTTTCTACCAAACCAATAGCCTCCCAAACCAATAGCCTACCAAACCAATAGCCTACCAAACCAATCAGGTGGTTGTTCGAGGAAACAACGCTTCAGACGTCATTGATCATGTTCTTCTGATAAAGGCATCCGCACACTGCTTAGAAGTAAACTGCTTATTGATTTTGACGTATGCCTCAGAGCTTCGGTATCAAAAGCAACATCACTATGTTATCAGAGTAGGGGTTTAAACATCTTCTATTGTAAAGAAAGTTAATAGCTTAATCAATTGATAGGCAGAATTTGATTTATTACCTTGCAAAGTCAGCCTATAAATGTCAAAGAAACAAAACAATGATATCCACATATGCATCGGAGTCACATCTTTCCCGGGTATTTTACATCTTGTTTCTAGCATCAAGTATCTCAGACCAAAGTGCTGTTATAGATCACTTTATATAATCAGATCTGTTTTATTTTCTTCAAGCTCTTAAGCGAATAAGGGATAGGCCTGTGCTTTTTTCCCCAGTTTCTTTAATAAAAAGGTAGGCCTATTGCATAACCTCATATAAAGAGTGGTGGTGTAACGGCTTTCTTCCTGGGAAGGAGATGCGGACCAAAACGCAGCGTGGTTAGAGTTCATGTTAAATTTAATAAGGTAACTCAAACATGAACAGGATACAAAACAATAAACGTGAAAACCGACGCAGTCCTAACTGGTGCATAAAACACAAAGACAGGAAACAACCACCCACAAAACCCAACACAAAACAGGCTACCTAATATGGTTCCCAATCAGAGACAATGACTAACACCTGCCTCTGAGAACCATATCAGGCCAAACATAGAAATAGACAAACCAGGCACACAACATAGAATGCCCACCCAGCTCACTGACCAACACTAAAACAAGGAAAACACAAAAGAACTATGGTCAGAACCTGACAGGTGGGTGGAGGAAGTGACTGACATATCTATGCATATAACAGCCTGTAGCCTAAATTCATTTGTCAAACAGGTAGGCCTACCTCTTATTTCTTAAATAGGAAGAAATGGACTCCAACACAAAACCCTCTTGTTGTTAGTAACATCTAATTGAAATTGAGACGGTTGAAATGAATTATACGTACTTTCAGCACCATGAGCTGTACATTTCCGATTGATTGGCTGCTGCTTAAAGTTTCAGCACCAGAATGAATGTAACTCGAATTTTACTCGAATCTGGCTTATTGTGAGGTCAATAACTCTGATAAATAGGCCTACATCATGAGCAATAACTGGAATAATGGCGCCGGAGGAGATGGCTGCCATTTTACGGTCCCCTAACCAAATTTACGTGTTTTTTACCCCTTATCATAATTTGTAACTTATTTTGTACATAATGTTTCTGCCACCGTCTCTTATGACGAGAAAAGAGCTTCCAGAAATCAGGACAGCAATTATTCACCCCATACTGGATAAGATTTTTCATTTTCTTTAACGACTCGGACGCAAAGGATTTACTCCAGACACCCTTGCTGGAGACACCCAGACACAAGGCCCTCATCCCCGTCATTGGCTAAGCTACAGGACTGTTTTGTATGCATGCGGTTTAATTCTGGGCCGGCGTTATAGGCGGGCAACCGTACCTCCTTGCCTATCCAAATGGCGCTGGAGATGGCTGCCGTTTTACGGTCCCCTAACCAAATGTACGTGTTTTTTTCCCCTTATCATAATTTGTAACTTATTTTGTACATAATGTTTCTGCCACCGTTACTTATGACCGAAAAGAGCTTCTAAATATCAGTTTGCATACCACCCCAACAGATCCACAGATGATGCAATCTCTATTGCCCTTTCCCACCTGGACAAAAGGAACACCTATGTGAGAATGCTATTCATTGACTACAGCTCAGCCTTCAACACCATAGTGCCCTCAAAGCTCATCACTAAGCTAAGGACCCTGGGACTAAACACCTCCCTCTGCAACTGGATCCTGGATTTCCTGATGGGCCGCCCCAGGTGGTAAGGGTAGGTAACAACACATCCGCCACACTGATCCTCAACACAGGGGCAACAGGGGTGCATGCTCAGTTCCCTCCTGTAATCCCTGTTCACCCATGACTGCATTGCCAGGTACGACTCCAACAAAGCCTAGTCCCCCTCAGGAGACAAAAGATTTGGCATGGGTCCTCAGATCCTCAAAAGGTTCTACAGCTGCACCATCGAGAGCATCCTGACTGGTTGCATTACTGCCTGGTATGGCAACTGCTCGGCCTCTGACCGCAAGTCACTAGAGGGTAGTGTGTACGGCCCAGTACATCTATGGACACTTACCACGCTGCATTTTGGTCCGATCCGTGCTACACCTCCACTTCAGACGAAGAGGAGGAAATCAGCCATGACACAAACAAATGACGAAAATATGGAAGTACAAGGGAAGGAAAATCAATGAGTAAAGGAGCTCAGTTTAGGCTGAAATTCAGCACGAGCCTACTTCGTTTCATTTGAAGATTTGATTTGAATATTTACTGTAAAACATATTTACCATTGCATTTAAAAAAAATAGGGCAACGGTTAAATTAGCATTATTTAGAGACCCCCCCTAAATTTGACTTCTGTTGCATTTAGGGGAGCTACGTCTCATTCAGGGGAGCGTATCTCTGTGAAATTTCAACGGAGCACTGTTAATTGTGCTTTTTGCGAACCACAGAAACAACTTTGAAGATAATGACCACAAAATGTAAAATCCTCAAGTTGTTACGAGAAACCTGCACCGCTATGTCAACAGAGCTCAAGGCTTACGAAATCCAAGTTTTTGGATATTGATTAATTACATGAATAATCATATTTGTCTTGGTAAGATGTATTTTATAAGGAAGTGAAATTTCATCACTAAAACATGTTTTCAGCTATTCTGGGAAGATCTGGGTGGACACCCTACAAGTAATTTCTCTCTCACCGATGGTAATAAACATCATGTACTGTTATATAAATATTCATACACATAGCTCATATATTATACAGCGCTAAGCTAATCTGCCTGACTCAAGTCATTTCTTGTACCCCTGCTAAAACAGGAACCAGGACACATACCCAGCAATAAACTACCCCCCTCAGCTCTGTTGTCTCAGCTCTGTTGTTTCAGGACCCCCTCTGATCTCCGGTCTCACTGTCCCCTGACACACACATACCCAGCAATAAACTACCCCCCTCAGCTCTGTTGTTTCAGCTCTGTTGTTTCAAGACCCCATCTGCTCTCCTGTCTCACTGTCCCCTGACACACACATACCCAGCATTAAACTACCCCCCTCAGCTATGTTATTTCACGACCCCATTTGCTCCCTTATCTCACGACTCCGGGACACACACGGACATTCCATCGCACTAACACACACACCTAGCCATAACGGGACACACAAACATCTTCTTGCATAAACACACACACACACACTCCACTCCCCTTTCTACTGGGCAGGAGCCAGGATGGGACGACTTCACGGGGCACCAATAAGGCTCCTGCACAGGCTCGGTCAGGACCCGCCTCCAACCTTCACCAACCAGTCAGAAGACAGAACTACAAGAATCAACCTACGTCATTCTATGTACAAAATCTGTTGCACACTCTGTTTAGGGATCCTTGTCAGCTGCCTCCTTCTGAGCCATATGACTAGGTCCGTGCACGCTTAATTAGAGGACAAGATATCTTTGACTTAATAAACTGCCTTGTTGCTATACTTGATTCCACTCTGTCCAGCGTCTTGATTTGGTCTCTCTCTCCGGTAGTTAATCACCAACAGTACCCTAATTATAGCAGGTCACTTGTTACAAACTAATTATTACGAAACTTCTATTCCATCAAATAAGCCACATGTACAGTGCCTTCACAAAGTATTCACACCCTTTGACTTTTTCCACATTTTTTTGTGTTACGAAGTGGGATAAAAATGTATTTAATTGTAATTTTGTGTTAAATTGTTAGGGATAGGGGGCAGTATTAGGAAGTTTGGAAGACCCAGAAGCTAGGATATGCATATAATTGGTATTATTGGATAGAAAACACCCTGAAGTTTCTAAAACTGTTAAAATAATGTCTGTGAGTATAACAGAACTGATATGTCAGGCGAAAACCCGAGGAGAATCCATCCAGAATTTTTTCGTTGTTGAGGTGACCACCCATTGAACTGCTTGTCTATGGGACATTCAAAGGAAATCCTCCCAGATTGCAGTTCCTATGGCTTTCACTAGATGTCACCAGTCTTTAGAAAGTGGTTCAGGCTTGTTTTTTGAAAAATGATATAGAATTTGTCGTTTTTCAAGGTGGCTCTCATTTTGACTGTAGTCTTGTGGAGCGAGTGAATGAGGCAGTGTTGCCAACTTAGCGACTTTGTTGCTATATTTAGCGAGTATTCAGACCCCTCTAGCGATACATTTTCCAAAAAATCGACTAGCGACTATTTCTGCTGTTATTGGAGACTTTTGGAGACTGTTCTTACTCTTCTCAATGAGCAGCGGGTGCTGCCGTGGGCCCCACCCCCGTCCCAAAGAACTCACAGGTGGCCCAGTCCTCAAGCAGTAGTCCCTCCCAGCTACAGTCAGAGCAGGAGATGTTCACACCTCCGTGTACAGACTGCAAATGAATCGCGCATGCGGGAAGCTGCCGCTGGCTGATCCCGCCCTGGCTTACATTTAGGGTGGGATGTAAATGTAAAATGTTCTTTGTCTAAAATAAATAACTGCATTTGACTCACACAGCCTCAGTCACTTACTCGCCTTGTACACTGTGTGTGTGCCTCTCTGTGACATAAGCTAAACATCTAGCTGTCTAGCTCATCATGTCTCAGTCTAAACTGTACACTCAAAAATACAGAAAAGAGTGGGAATCAAACCCTGAATTCAAAGGCTGGTTGAAGCCGTTTATTGGAGATGATACACGGGCATACTGCCTATATTGTAAGGCTGATTTCTGCGCCAAACTTAGTGATGTAAAATGTAAAAAAATACATGACAACTCAAAAACAACCTCAAAAGGCAAAGCCTTATAACAGTTCCACCCAAAACAAGCTGGCATTTATGGTTTAAAAAATGTACTCTGCAAAAAAGGCTGAGGCCACCATGGCATTAGCTATCGCTGAACACTGTTCCATGCTGGCATGTGATCACATTGGAGAAGCATGTAGAGCTGCTTTCTCAGACTCCACTGCTGCTACCCACTTCAAAATGCACAGGATAAAGTGCACAGAAATAATGAATGGTGTTCTAGCACCATACTTTCTGAAAAAGTTTGTCGCAGATGTGGGTGAGCAGCGTTTCAGCCTCCTCCTCGATGAGTCCACGGGTGTAAGTGTTTCTAAGTACCTGGGGGTTGTGATAAGGTACTTTAGTGACACCAAGCAGACAATTGTATAAATATTTCTGGCGCTTGTTGAGTTAGAGGGAGGAGATGCCAAATCTATAGCCCGTGCTGTTGTGGCTTTCTTCGAGAAGTGTTGTCTTAAAAAATCAAAACTCTTGGGGATAGGGACTGACAATGCCTTTGTTATGACGGGGATTAACAATGGGGTCCATAAAGTGCTGAAGGAGGAGTATGGCCTCAAATATCTGGTTCTTGTTCGCTGTGTGTGCCACTCTCTGCAGCTTGCTGTAAGTCATGCTTCCAATTACACCATCCCCCGTAGTGTGGAGTACTTGGTACAAGAGATTTATAACTGGTTTTCAGTGTCTCCAAAGCGCAGGGAGGCCTACAAGGACATATATGAGAACATCAACTGTGGGGAGAAACCTTTACAGATAACCAAGGTGTGTGCCACATGTTGGCTCTCCATTGAACCTGTGGGTTCACGCATATTGGACCAGTGGGAGGAGCTTAGGCTGCATTTCGCAGTCACCAAGTCCAGTGAACACTGCTACATGGCTGAGGTTTTATACGCCATGTACAGTGATCCTCAAAACATATTGTATCTGACTTTTGTGAAGTCAGTGCTGGGTGAGGTACAGTTGGCCATCAATGCTTTTGAGGGAGAGCAAGTAGATCCTCTTAAGCTACTTGACAGCTTAGTTAGCCTGATCAAGTCTGTGAGCAGCTGGGTGCTGAATCCACTGGCAAATGTTGATGTACTCAAAGGGCCAATAGATGGATACATCCCAAGCCGTACCTTGGTTACCTTTTTGAGTCAAAGGCAGCTGAGCTCCACCTTGCGCCTGAGGATGAAAACAATGTCTGAAAGCGGTGTGTAGCCTTCACCATCTCCCTCACTAATGAGTTGAGGGTGAGACTGCAGGACAACATTGAAGCATTGCAGTACATGTCAGCTTTCAATGTGGAGGAAACTCTAAAGCACAATAAAAGCCCTGGAGAAATAGAAAACAACCAAGCTCCTTGGCTACTCCTCTACAGAGATAAACAAGATTGTCCAGCAATGATGTGCCATCCATCTTAGTAAATGGAATGAGACAAAAAACACACTGGGCTTCTGGAGTGAGATTTGGAAGTTCAGGGATGCAGCTGATATCAACCCGTTTCAAGAACTTCCCATGGCTGCTGTTTGCCATGGCTGCTGTTTGCCATGGCTGCTGTTTGCCCATGGCTGCTGTTTGCCATGGCTGCTGTTTGCCATGGCTGCTGTTTGCCATGGCTGCTGTTTGCCATGGCTGCTGTGTCCATATTGTTCTTGCCACGCTTTTGCCCATGGCTGCTGTTTGCCATGGCTGCTGTGTCCATATTGTTCTTGCCACGCTTGCATGCTGAAGACCCTTAACTCCATACTGTATATTCGATATGGACTGAAGCTGTCTGATGAGGCTTGCTATGAGAACCAGCTGCCTCATAATGTTTTGCAGCTATTTGGCACATCAGCTGCTTACTCATTTAAGTCAGCTCTCTCAGTTGCTGAACCTGCCATAGAGAGCCTTGACCAAAATGATGATAACCCACCCTTTCTGTCAGCCAGCACAGCCTGTGTGTGTGTGTGTGTGGAGGGGGGTCTGGAAAAAAACAATTAACCTGAATTAGGGCCAGACTAATTAACATAATTTTCTCACATTGCCATTGACATTTTCTATTGTCTATTGTTGGTCCATTTAGATTGTTAATGTAGATTGGATACAAAAAAATGTAAAAAATGTTATGGTTAAAAATGTTGTTTTACTGTGACTTGCTATAGGCTCCTAAGTGGACCATAAGGTTAAAAAGCAAACCACATGAAGAAAACTAGACAAAAAAAAACAAAAAACCCCAAAAAATAAAAATAAGTAACTCCGCCAGAGTGTCTCTTTTGGGTCACTTTTGCTGGTCCCAAGCGGGGATAAAGGAGGAGGGTTGGAATTGTGACATTAAAAAAAAACAAGAATCAACAGAAGAAAGTTCATTTGTAGTTCTAAACATATTTAGGGTGTTTTTTACTCACTTTTTGTCTCTCTCACGACGTTATTCCTCTCTCCTACAGCGTCCATCACAATTACATGCACATGGCAAATTATGCAAATTAGGTGATGACTTCATTTAGCAACTTTTAGTGACTTTTAGGACAGCCAATAGCTACTTTCCTTTACTAAGGAGATGGCAACACTGGAATGAGGGCGCGCACTTCATTATTTATCTCCTGTATTGAACACACTATTCTCTGTCTTAAATTTGATCGTTTATTTACATATTAGGGTACCTGAGGATTGATTAGAAACGTTGTGTGACTTGTTTGGATAAAGTTTATTGGTAACTTTTGGGATTCCTTTGTATGCATTTAGAACGAGTGGATCAAGTGGATTACTGAATCAAGCGCGCCAACTAAACAGACTTTTTTGGGGATATAAAGAAGGACTTCATCGAACAAAATTACCATTTGTTGTGTAGCTGGGACCCTTGGGATTGCAAACAGAGGAAGATCTTAAAAGTAAGTGATTTATTTTTTCACTGTTTTTGACTTTTGTGACGCCTTTGCTGGTTTGGAAAATGTTTTTAATGCTTTTGTATGCTGGGCGCTGTCCTCAGATAATTGCATGGTATGCTTTCGCTGTAAAGCATTTTTTAAATCTGACAAAGCAGCTGGATTATCAAGAAGTTAAGGTTTTAAATGATGTTTGACACTTGTATTTTCATGAATGTTAAATATTACGATGTTTGTATTTTGTATTTCGCGCTCTGCAATTTCACCGGAAGTTGTCGAGATGGGACACTAACACCCCACCTTTCCCAAAGTTAACGGTCTACACAAAATACAGTAATGTCAAAGTTGAAGAAAAATTCTAACATTTGTTAAAGAAATATGAAAAATAAAACACTAATACTGTATATCTTGATTAGATAGGTATTCAACCCCCTAAGTCAATACATGTTAGAATCCCCTTTGGCAGTGATTACAACTGTGAGTCTTTCCGGGTAAGGTCTCTAAGAGCTTTAAATTTTTTCTTCAAATTCAAGCTTTGTCAATTTGGTTGTTGATCATTGCTAGACAACCATTTTCAGGTCATGCCATAGATTTTCAAGCAGATTTAAGTCAAAACTGTAACTTGGCCGCTCAGGAACATTCCCTGTCTTCTTGGTAAGCAACTCCAGTGTAGATTTGGCCTTGTGTTTTTGGTTATTGTCATGCTGAAAGGTGAAATCATCTCCCAGTGTCTGGTGGAAAGCAGACTGAACCAGGTTTTCCTCTAGGATTTTGCCTGTGCTTAGCTCCATTCCGCTTCTTTTTTTATCCTGAAAAACTCCCCAGTCCTTAACTATTACAAGCACACCCATAACATGATGCAGCCACCCCTATGCTTGAAAATATGGAGAGTGGTACTCAGTAATGTGTTGTATTGGACTTGCTCCAACCATAAAACTTTGTATTCAAAACAAAAAGTTAATTGCTATTCTATACAAGCTTTCTTCCTTTCACTCTGCCAATTAGGTTCGTATTGTGGAGTAACTAAAATGTTGTTGATCACAGCCATTAAACTCTGTCACTGGCCTCATGGTGAAATACTGAGCAGTTTCCTTCCTCTCCGGCAATTAAGTTAGGAAGGACGCATGAATCTTTATAGTGACTGGGTGTATTGATGCACCATCCAACGTGTAATTAATAACTTCACCATACTCAAAGGGATATTCAATGTCTGCTTTTTTATGTTTTACCCATCTACCAATAGGTGCCTTTCTTTGTGAGGCATGGGAAAACCTCCCTGGTCTTTGTGGTTGAATCTGTGTTTGAAATTCACTCCTAGACTGAGGGACCTTACAGATAATTGTATGTGTAGGGTACAGAGATAAGGTGGTCATTCAAAAAATCATGTTATTAAACACTATTGTTGCACACAAGAGTGAGTCCATGTAACTTAAATGACTTGTTAAGCAAATGTTTACTCCTGAACTTATTTAGGCTTACCATAACAAAGGGGTTGAATACTTATTGACTCAAGACATTTCAGCTTTACATTTTTAATTAATACATTTTTTTTAAATTGAAAAATATAATTCCACTTTGACGTTGTGGGTTATTGTGTATAGGCTAGTGACAAAAATATATATTTTAAAAATCAGGCTGTATCACAACAAAATGTGGAAGAAGTCAAGGTGTGTGGATGCTTTTTTTAAGGCCCTGCAGCAAATAACCCATTACATTTTTAGTTAACCAAATTCGACACTCATTGATCTCCATACAAAACCTCCTTGCTTGGTGAGCGAAAAAAATGAAAACGCCACCTGCTGGAGAAGACAGATTTTGGGCCCAGTTATCCCCCACTGAAGTATAAACTAATACGAGCTGGAGACTGCATCCAAGATGTCCGACCATTGTTTTTAAGGTATTTTTTAAATATTTTGTATTATTTTGTATTATTCAAAATACAAAAATCAACTTACATTGCTACATCAAACATGTCTAGCAAACCAAACACAGGTATTAACAATGCTCAAACATACAAAAAATATAAATAAAATACAAAAAAGAAACAATTTAAGTGCAATTATATTCACTCTGAAAATATTTTATTATAATGATTCATGAAGATGTTATTCTTTTTGTTATTCACTAGGGTTAGTGTTTTAATAAGATAATTAAATTCAATCAGAAAAATTAGTCATTTTGGTGTAGAATTTTGGAATTTTTGTTTGTGTATAAAGTATTTGGCAAAAAGAATTAAAAAAATAATAATAATTTCAGTGGTTTTGTTATCATTGCAATAGTAACATATTATATATTTTATGTTAAAATTATAGGCAGTGTTCATAATGGTAAATAAGTACTTTACAAGGTTTTCCCAAAATTCGGACACAAATATACATTCAAAGATCAAGTGAGACAGATTCTCACCTTCTTTTTCACAGAAAACGCAGATATCATCAATAGCCACAAATTTGGACATCATAGAATTACATGGATATATCTTATGCAAAATGTTGAAGTGCACGTCCTTAACTTTGTTTGGTATACAGTATTTGTAAGGTCTTAACCATGCATTTTTCCAGACAATGTCAGGAATAAGCATAGTTCCAGAAAAACTTTCCTCTCGGTGTAAGTTGGTTTTGTGAATGAAGAATTTGTCTTATATATTTATTACAACAAGATTTCTCAAGTAAGCCCACACCTTCCAATCTGAATTCTGGATAAACTTTGTGATCATTCCCAAAATTAAGATTACTTTTCATAAGTGTAGTTAGACCACTGGGAACGGTTTGATCACAGAAATAAACTCTCTGAAAGGTATTGCAAACTCTTTCAATGTTATAAATTGTTTATATGTGAGAATATTACCCTTGTTGTCGAAAATATCAAGGACAAAGTCAATATTCTCCTCATGCCAGCTGGGGTAGAACAATGAGGAGAAAAATTGTGCAGGAAACATATTTTCCAGGCCAGTAAAGCTTGTTGGTGAAACCTAGCCAATTTAGCAGGTGATTTTTCAGGAATATAATTACATTTCAGTAAAAATTGAAGACCACCCAATTTATTAAACACATTATTTGGAATGAAATACCATATTGAATCAGTATCGAGCAAACATTTTTTCAACCAGTTTATCTTGAAAGTGTTATTTATGTCAACAAAGTCCAACACTTCTAGACCGCCTTCAGCTCTTTGGTTAGAAAGGACATATTTTTTTATTTTGTGAGACTTATTTTTTCAGATGAAGTCAGGAAAGGTCTTATTGATCTCTTTACAAGTAGCTGGATTTACACATAACGATAATGAGGGGTACACAAAACGAGATAGTCCCTCTGCCTTGGACAGAAGTACTCTCCCAAGTATAGAAAGATCTCTTTGTAGCCAATTATTAAATATATTTTTAGTTCTCTTAATTTTAGGAGAGAAATTCAAAAGTTGTCTGACTAAGTGGTTTTTTGACAGATGTATTCCTAAATATTCAACACAGTTCTTTACAGGAATATTTTCTATTTCTTTATCATCAGAGTCAAATAAACATAAGATTTCACATTTAGAAACATTCAGTTTTAATCCTGATGCAATAGAAAATGCAGTAATAGCATTAAGGGCATGTGCGACCTGGTCTTTGTCTCTTAAGAAAATTGTTTGTAAGGTAATCTTGAAAACAACAACGAAGTCATCACGTCATCCAAAAACATGGCAGACATTGGATGAATATAAAATGTTTATATCTTCGGCAGTAAGTGATACAAATTTTGGGCCACTAATCATACAATGGATGTTTTGTGCACAAAGGTAATGACTAAACTGTCTTGCTAAGAATTTTCAAATCTGACTTCTACGTGGCCATCTATGGAAATGGTCTTTCTGGCCCGGGCGTAAAATAAACTGCAGTACCGAAGCAAAACTGTGGGAGCAGTTTCCCCTTGGTTATCCCTCTCGCTTTGCCTAACCAACTCCACTTGAAGTCAGAACCAAAGCATTTTCTGTTTTTCATTTTCAATTAATTTGCAAACATTTCTAAACGTGTTCACTTTGTAATTATTTGTTATTGTGTGTAGATGGGTTTAAAAAATCTAGTTAATCCATTTTGAATTTAGGCTGTAACACAATGAAATGGGGATCAATTCATGGGGTATGAATACTTTCTGAAGGCACTGTAAATACATCTTTATCCTTACAATCCAATTGCATACATGTGATCCAGATTTCGAATGCAAATAAATATATAATATCCTACTTGCGACAATTTAGCTAATCTATATAGCTTATCTAGATGGTACTGTAATGTTGTTTCCCATGTTATAGCCCACAATTAGTCTTGTCTGTTATATTTTTATCACCAAACAAATTCAACTTTGTTGACTGTCTAAGGGTGAATAAAATATAATACATATTGTAGGCTACACATGGGTTATTGGAGGGGATTTCTAAACTGGCCATTTGAGAGGCTTAATCTGAGCAAGTACCCCAGACACCAATCGTCGGGTCAATACCAAATGCATTTGACCGTTTGGCATATTGCTTGGCATATTGTTTACCCAGTAACGTATGTACATGTAGTCTAATCCTTTTCATATTGTTTACCCAGTAACTTAGGTAAACTGAATGATGCATATGTATAGTCTAATCCTTTTCTGTATAGTGAGTGTTTTGTCCTTCATGTGATTGAACCAAAGTTTGTTATTTCAAATCAAATCGCATTTGATTTGCCACATATTTTGTAAACAACAGGTGTAGACAAATGGTGAAATGCTTACTTACAGGCCCTTCTCAACATGCTTACTGACAGAAACAACATAAAGACGCCCATAGCCTCTCCCGGGAAGCGCATGTGATCATATGATCATTAACAACACTGTCATCTCAGATTTTCAAAATATGCTTTTCAACCATAGCTAAACAAGCATTTGTGTAAGAGTATTGATAGCTAGCATAGCTATTAGCCTAGAATTCAGCCAGCAACATTTTCACAAAAACAAGAAAATCATTCAAATAAAATCATTTACCTTTGAAGAACTTCAGATGTTTTCAATGAGGAGACTCTCAGTTAGATAGCAAATGTTCAGATCTTCAAAAAAATATTATTTGTGTAGGACAAATCGCTCCGTTTTGTTCATGTTTGGCTATGAAAAAACCTGTATCCAGTTATAGCCTCAAGCTCATTAGCATAACGTAACGTTAACTATTTATGAAAATCGCAAATGAAATGAAATGAATGTGCTAGCTCTCAAGCTTAGCCTTTTCTTAACAACACTGTCATCTCAGATTTTCAAAATATGCTTTTGAACCATAGCAAATCAAGCATTTGTGTAAGAGTATTGCAAGCTAGCTTAGCATTTTGCGCAGCATTTAACACGCAACATTTTCACAAAAACCAGATAACCAAATAAATAAAATAATTTACCTTTGAAGAACTTCGGATGTTTTCAATGAGGAGACTCTCAGTTACATAGCAAATGTTCAGTTTTTCCTGAAAGAATCTTGGTGTAGGAGAAATCGCTCCGTTTTGTACATCACATTTGGCTACCGAAACGAACCGAAAATTCAGTCACCAAAACGTCAAACTTTTTCCGAATTAACTCCATAATATCGACCGAAACATGGCAAACGTTGTTTAGAATCAATCCTCAAGGTGTTTTTTCACATATCTCTTCATTGATATGCCGTTCGTGGAAGCCTGCTTTCCCCTCAGAATCCCATGGAAAAATACCAGCAGAAGAAAATGACGCACCGATTTCGACGGAGGACACCGGGCGTACACCTGGAAAATGTAGTCTCTTATGGTCAATCTTCCAATGATATGCCTACAAATACGTCACAATGCTGCAGACACCTTGGGGAAACGATAGATAGGGCAGGCTCATATCTGTCGCAATCACAGCCATATAAGGAGACAATGGAAAACAGAGCCTCAAAAATCCTGCTCATTTCCTGGTTGCCGTTTCATCTTGGTTTTGCCTGTAGCTCCTGTTCTAGGGCATTTCACAGACAATATCTTTGCAGTTCTGGAAAATTCAGAGTGTTTTCTTTCCAAAGCTATCAATTATATGCATAGTCGAGCATATTTTTGTGACAAAATATCTTGTTTAAAACGGGAACGTTTTTCATCCAAAAATGAAATAGCGCCCCCAGAGTTTCAAGAGGTTAATAAGTCCTACGGTGTCCATAGAGGAAATAAACAGACTGTGAGCGCACCTGTTTGTTCTGTAGCCAGATATAGCACAGGCATGTGGGAATAATACTGCATCTTGCTACTCTGGACACTGACCACGCATCATTGAATTGAAAAGTATTAGCTTGTTGTTTACAGGACTTTTTCTGCAACTTATTTGGTAAGTTTTGCTTCCCTGTTTGTGTCATTAAGGGAGGAAATGAGTGATTATACCCTGTTGAATCGAGAATGGTAGGAAATTGAACATAAACACAGTCCATCTCTTTCTTGTTCTTCTGCAGCCGGATTGATCCATCCCTCTGTCACGACCCAAATGACCTCCTGGCTCTGACCAATCCTAAAGTCAGGCTGGCCTTTAAAAAAGAGCTCCTCCTCCCAGGACAGGCTGACTGGACCAAAGCTCATCTTCTGATGGTAGGTAGGTACTAGGATAAAGATCACACACACATACACAAACTCACCACTTAAACATGTATATATTGCAAAACACAGAGACATAGATACTATGTCAATGTCTGAGCAGGGAAACACGACTTTTAACTCTTGGTTGTCTGTCTTTGGTCAGATGAAAGGCCAGTGGGACGCACGATGTTCCCTGCTCTCCAGTTAACATTTCCTGTTTGCCAAGGTGCGCCATGGCCTCCTGCTCCATCTCCTGGAAACCTACAGGTTGTTTAGTAAGTCACCTCTCTGGACATATGGAGAAATGGTGAACAGCCTCAACCAGCCTGTCCAGGCAACTATGATCGGTTTTCTCAAACAGCTTTTCATCTCCTCTTTTATCATTCTCTCCTCTGCAGGCAAGAGGTTTGAGTCTGAAGGTATTGGCTCATCGGACTCTTCAGGTAATAGAATTTATAATTTTCTACCTGTTTCTATCTGTATAGCAAAGCCTCTCTTAGATATTCCTCAGACAGAAAACCTTGAGTTAAGTCTTCCTCTCCTTTTCCTGTAAAGAGGACGCCCAGAGTGGTCTGAAGGGTTGTGTGAGGTTCCTGCAGCACCGTGCTCCCCTCATGACCAGCCCTGTTTCTGCAGCAAACTCTCAACAAGCCCCACCACACTCCCGCTTATGCCCGGGCACAAGGCATGATGGGAATTGGAGGAAAAGGGGTGCATGTGATGAGGTGGCTAAAAGGTTAACAAGATACTCAACCGGAGAACAGGTACAGTAGCTTATCTTATGCTGTTTGTGTAAGTGATTATTACAGCAATGTTATTACAGGCCATATTGACCTGTGATATGTCTTAGCTACCTCAGAGGTTGTTATATTGCTTATTACCCGAGTTGTGACGATATTAGAGATTATGGTGGCCTCTAATCACAGTGAGCTGATTTCCATCTTCCCCTCTGAGTCCAGGGGGTGGGGATATGGCAGTTGGGACTGGACAGGGGACCCTCCACCTCATCCAAAAAGACTAGACAGGTATATTTCTGCCCTCTGTCAATAAAAACAATATGTCACTGACCTGACAAACTAGGAAAGGACTATATGTGAGTTTCAAATTGCACAATCGCTTGGCCATTAACAGGAAGTGAGGTCACAGGTGATCAGCTGTGACGGCATCTCTGGATGCATCTTCCAAGGCCAGTCTGGTCACAGCCCTGTCGAGCCCTAGACCTCTGAACTGTGTGACCTTTGACCCCAAAGGTGACCTTGTGGGGTGTTGTGATGGAGCTGTGCATCTGTGGAGTACTGGCTGAAGGGTGAAGTTGCGGTGAGTCGAATGAAGGATATATTGGAAGCAGAGATGTGTCTCACACTGTTAACTTCTTTTGCCCTCGTCTTTTTAACGCAACCTTCCTTTCCTAATTCTAATTCCACCTTCCTTCCTCCCTCCCAGACTCTCTCTGGTCATCAGAGGTCAGTACTCAATCTGTCCCTCCTCCTCTCTGCTGTGCACTGGCTGTCTGGAGAGGTGAGGCTGTGGTCAGTTCCAGCCTCTATCTGCATGGGCCGCTACCAGGCTTACAGCAGATCTACAGAGGTGCTCACTTTCATGCTGGAAGGGACCGAACTCCTGAGTGCTGGCTCGGACCACACGATGAGAGATGCTTTACACACACACACACACACATATATTTTGAAATGTACACTTTTTACTTCTCCCTCCTCCACAGGTCCAATTATGGTCAAGTAGTCTGAGCCGTTCAGTGAATGTGTTTGGAGATCCCAAGATATGCCGTTACACTCATCTTTCAGAAGTTCGTCAATGTCCATTTCTGTCACTTGGATGTTCAAAAATCACTTTGTTATTGTAGTTGTTTGCTTTGACAGGAGTCCATTGTTCAGAAGGGAAAGAAGATGTCAACCTCGGAGCCCACTTCTCTGTGTGGCTGTCACTGGGGGTTATGCAGCAGTGGGTTACCATGGTGATGGGTTGAAACCCTTGAGTCTTAAATCAGGTATATGGTTTTACAAGTTTGCCAACAACTCTGTAAGCCAATGAACTAAATTAATTAAATACATCACTGAACACAACATCAGTGATTAAGACCTAATGAAACCACCCCAACCCTATTGTGCAGGTTAGAGGACGTGGGCTAGCGAGGATCTGCGGGTGTCCATCCTCTACCTGATTTGGCTGGCTGCAGAGGAGCCCAAGCTACTGGTATCTCGGGGCAGGGATCAACGGCTAAGGGTGTGGAGGAAACAGGAGGGAGAGGTAAGCATGGTGCTGCTGGGACATTTTAGGGTGCAACAAGGCCCCATCCTGGCACTGGCAAAAAACTATTCTTATCTGGCCTCAGGTCAGACTAGTTGAAGATAAACAACTGAAACCCTCATTAAACACTAATTTAATCAATAGTTAACCCATGAACCACATATTCACCTTGGAATCTCCACACACCACCAACAGGACACATAATAACAGTGCAGTTAATAAATCATTCATATAACAACTTGTTTACAGATGATTCACAAGATGTATCAAAATGTGGATGAGTATGTGAGTGTCATTGTACTGCAGTGCAGCTACCTCCCTCCACAGTCACTGCAGTTATTCAGCCACCTTTGCCCCCACTAGACTCCACCATTTCTAGCTCAATGTCACCACATGATTGCGGCAGGTCAGTATTTGGGGCCATGGCATACTAGGGAAGGCAAATTAGATTTTTTTTTGCAGTGAGATGCAGTGCCTTAGACCGCTGCGCCACTGGGGAGCCCTAAATGTAGGCTTTTTATGCGTTAATAACCACTCCAACCTGCATTGCTCTGCATTGCTCTGCATTGCTCTGCACTCTCCCCTACACGTAGCCATATATTTTCACTAAATAGAGAATACGTTTTACGACCTGCATTCTTTATTCAATATATATGATACCCTAAATAATAGGGTATATGATACCCTATACCCTAAATGTACTAATTTTGAAGGGCTGTTGCACTCTTATTTACGGTAATATTTACTTACGTCACGTGTGCATTTGCGCACGCATCTCCCACTTGAAAAATTGTTGCAGTTTATTAACATCTACGGATTTTTTATTGAACATTAGCATTGAAATACTCGATTATATACTTCACACAGAGAATACAAATTCTGTAATTTGGACTGGACAAGATGGCCAGCTGCAATTTTCAGTCGCAGTTAGTATCTATTATGGAGGTATTGGCGAAAGCAGCTGTAGCAGAAATAAACAAACGAGTTGATGATAGCTGTGCAGTTATACGTTTGGAAATTACCCAAAGCCAGCGAGATATTGATGTACTGAAAAGGAAGTGTCAAATGATGGAGGGGGAGCTGAAGAAGACGCGAGGACGAGTCAGGAGAAAAGGTAGTAGATGTTTGTATATACTTTTACTACGGTGATATGTGAATGATTCTATAACGTTAAGTTACATCCGTTACACATTAGCTAGTGTAAATCATAGTAGGCAATTTTTTCAACTAACCTGTTTTTGGCGATAGTTTCTCTGTTCTCGATTCGGGGAGAAAATGGTATCATATAAATGTCCGTATCCAGTTGCAGGTGGTTCTCCAAAAAAACAGAATATTCAGAAAAATATTAAATGCAAGTTTTGTATCGAGTGAGAAATTCATTTGTGTGTGTAGTTCTCTGTTTTGCACTGTTTCAATGCGACCAAAACACACATGCAAAAGGTATTTCTCGCTCGATACAAAACGTGGATTTAATATATCTTTCTGAATATTCTCAGATGTGTTTAAATCCTGAATTGCGGATGCTATGTAGTGGCCAATGAAAGGCTTTGAAGCCACCGGCCGTAATATTGACATTCCCCAGGTTTCCACAGATAACACATCCACAAAGTCAAAATTGGCTTCAAAATGTAGCATTCTGGTCATAATTTAAGATTAGGCATAATGATAGCAGTGTGGCGAGGGTTAACATCTGACCGTAACATAATAAATTGTAGAAATGGCCGGGGTTTAGCCATAATTATGACTTTGTGACTGTGTTAACGAGTGACAGTCCGGTCATCACTAGTTTCCAGTGATGATGATTTATATAAACCCTGGATTGCTGATGTTATTTATTGGACATTGAGAGGCTTTGAAGCCACCGGTCGGTTATATTGGCACTCCCTAGTAGGAGCAGTCCTCCATATGAATGAATGGAATGTCTTTTTTTCCTGTGGTGGGGCAGTGACATTAGTACTCTCCCCCCCAAAACTTTAAGGATTTTATTTCAAATGTTTTATTTTATTTGTATGTTTAGCTCACAATATAATTTAAAAGTGTGCATGAAGGTATCTGTAATAGAATAAACGTGCCAAAAACGAATGTAGACATTAATTTACATTTACATTTAAGTCATTTAGCAGACGCTCTTATCCAGAGCGACTTACAAATTGGTAAATGCATTTCTATAGCTTCCAAAATTTATATTTTTTTTACAAATGAGGAGGAATGCCAAGATGGCTGTGCAAAGTGCCAAAATGACTGATGGGGGCTTCAATACAGCGCCCTTTGTCAGTAATCCAGGGTTTATACAAATCATTATTCTATACCCGGCTTTCAACCTACTCTTGAAAGTTGTAATAGTAGCATGCACAAGGTGCAATTTTGAAACTGGGTATTGCATCAGCAGTGTCCCTCTTGTCATGTCAGTCATTGCAGACCTTAGAGAGCTATTTATAACTTGTCAGAAATATTCAGATCAAAAAAAATAAAATAAAAAATCTCCATCCCATGGCAAAATGTATAGAATTGCAGGAAATCAGCTTTAAACCATCAAAGATTTCTTTCTGCCTGCAAGAGGGGTGTGAACAGTTTGTGTCGTGATCATTCCTTGTGCCCATAGAAATAGACATGGCACGCAGGCGGGGGTATGGGATGTTCCCCAATGCTTGAAGGGGAGCTTAAGTGAAAAAGTTTGGTAACCCCTTATATAGAATATAGTGGAAACCGAGTTGTTCTCCATAGGAATGAATGGAATTCGACAGTATTTCTATACATTTCAAGTACACAATGACATGTAACATTAGTACTAAGTCGGAAGTTTACATACACCTTAGCCAAATACATTAATACAATATATACAAATACATTATATACACACATATATACACACACATCTATATATACACACACATCTATATATACACACACATATATATATACAAATATACATGTATATATATTTGTATATATATATTTGTATATTTATATATATTTGTATACAAATATACATGTATATATATTTGTATATATATTTGTATATATATATATTTGTATATATATATATGTGTGTGTGTATATGTATGTATGTATATATACATACATGTGTATATATATATGTTATATATACACACAAATACACATCTATATATATGTATGTGGGTGTGCATGTATGTATATATATATACACACACACACACACACACACACACACACACACACACACACACACACACACACACACACACACACACACACACACACACACACACACACACACACACACACACACACACACACACACACACACACACACACACGTATATATACACATATATATATATATATATAGGGTCCTGTGTGGCTCAGTCGGTAGAGCATGGCGCTTGCAACGCCAAGCGTCGTGGGTTCGATTCCCACTGGGGCCACCCATATGTAAAAGTAGTGGCCCCAGCCGACTTGTAAGTCGCTTTGGACAAAAGCGTCTGCTAAATGGGATATATTTGGGATATATTATATACATACACACACACACACACACACACACACACACACACACACACACACACATATATATATTATATGTATGTATGTATTGTGTGTGTGTGTGTGTGTGTATATATATATATTTAATAATATATATATATAGTGCCATAGGATTTTGAATAACCACAGAGAGTCAGGACACCTGTTTTAACGTCCCATCCGAAAGAAGGCACCCTGTGCGGGACAATGTTCCAAAATGTAATCAAGGTTTGAAATTATTATGTTTTAGTCAAATATTATATCTGTTTAGGCTTCTTGCGGTCAACATTAAAAAACATTTTTTTTTTTTTTATCTGGCTCCCACCGACCATCTGCTCAATAACAAATTGTCCCGCAGCTGAATCTAGTTGATGATCCCTGCATTAAGGTGTCGAAAAGACCGCCTGAAATTTCAGCCTGTTTTGGTGGGATGGAGTTTTGGCTTGACTGGTGACATCACCAGGCAGTAAATTAGTTTGACCAATAAGAAAATTCCAAACCTCTCTGCCAAAATCAGCTAGTTTTCAGTTTTCTCCTCCCTTCTCAGACTATTCTGACAGTCCTAGCAAAGTTCTTGCTTGATAAATTGCTCTTAGCTAAGATTTTTTTTAAATTAGAAAACAATTACAGTAAGGTACTTAATTGTTACCCAGAAATGATTTAATATTGAGATATAAACAGTGCAATAGGCCTGTTCTATAGCTTCCAAAATATATGTTTTTACACTAGAGGAGGAGTACCAAAATGGCTCTGTGGTGGCTTCAACAGAGCCCCCTGTCAATCATCTAGGGTTAATACATATTGTATCAAGGTATGTAACTCTCTGTCATCTTCTTCTACATGTGTCTGGAAGCTGAAATTCAGTGTAAAATGTGTATTTAATATATATATATATTTTTTTGGAGAACCATCTGCAATTGGACAGGGACATCTTTAAGATAGACTATTCTCCCGAATTGAGAACGAAGTGGCGCCAAGAACAGCTTAGTTCAAAATGTGGCTGCTGTGCTTATATTAGCTAATGTGTAACGGCTGTATCAAAGCATTCAGATATCACCGCTGTAACAAGGTGGAGCTAGATTATTTGATTGCCTATCCAAAACCCAAATGTGTGAATAGCCCTAATATTTAACTGAATACAATTTTATTTTATTACCCCATGGCAGCAGAGAGATCTTTATATCCAGTCAAGATTGTTTTGAACAAGCAGAGGATTTGCTCACAGTGGAGAGACGGAGAGATGGCTGTTGAAGAGGACTCTCAACCCCAGGTGTGATACATCACCTTTTACAATTACAGAGACCTGACCTCTTGGATCAATTCTGTTATTGGAATGTCAGGAGAATTTACAGCTTTTGTGTGATTCATGGGTATGAGAAGGGTTAGATATGGTGTGTCCAGAGGGATAACCTCAGTCCCCTGTTACAGCCTACAGATGTGGAGCAGAGAGCAGAGACTGAACCCATACTGATCAAAGATGAGGAGATGGCAGAGGATGTGTGGAAGACTGACCTTCAGGAAGAGCTCAGGATCACTGGAGAGGGTGGGTGCGACCATAAGGGGTACTGCTCTGTCTGTCTATGGAAGACTGTGTGGGTGTGGTGTTACACATGTTGCAAGTTGCTACATTGGTGTTGGGCGTTTTATGTTCTGCCATATGGAGTGCACATACACACACAGTCCGTTCCAAAGCTGTCATGGTTTGCTACTGGTAGCCCTTTACTCTCGTACCTCTATACGGGTTGAAAATGGCAGATTTGGGCACTGATAAGTGCCTAAATTGGAACGTAGTGGCTGTACAGTAACATGCTGTAAATGACGTCAGATCCCAGGCTCTGTGCCGCTTCACAGTGCTGTGTGTGTTTTGACTGACAGCCGCTCTGAACATGAGCACCGCACGCGACAAGTTGTTGCCCCTATCCCTCCCGCTAATTGTCAAACTTTTGCACATTTGTTGTTGTCTGAGTGAGTGAAATGCTGTAAATTAAGAGGACTCAATGTATTTTGAAAGAGGAGACGTTGAGGATTATAATACATACGGCATTGATACGAGCAAGCCAAACACCCGTGAGTTCAAATGTGCACTTCACATTTCCGTATCATAAAACCCATGTCATAAACAGTGTCATCATTTATGATCACCATGTTTGATGTACAGTTACAAGATGACATGGCGTCATACCATGGGGTTGTTCTGAACAGAATTAGCCTATTTTTTGGGGGTCTATTGTGAAGAGAATTTGGCACAGAACACGCACCTGAATGCACTCATTACTCCTTTCTATGCGCGCCAAAATTACGGTATGTTTCTCTGAATTCCCGTGTGAAAGCCTAACACTGTAAGATTGTATTTTATAACTTAGCTGATCATGTTGGCAATATAACAAACTTTCAAATGATGCCCAGCTGACCCAGATTTTAATTTAAAATGGTCAGGTTTTGGATTACGTAAACAACAACATTAATTGTGTGAAGGCGGGGATGCAGGGCTGTGTTATAAACAAAACAGCTAGTTCCGCAAAGCACCTTATAGTTGAAGACTTCTTTGAGTCATGAAAGTGTATTGTGATGACTTAGGACCTGTGTACACTTTGGAGAGAAGTGTGTAGCCACTTGGAGACACCACTTAATCCTCTCAGTCAAACCCTTGTCATGTTTCTGTCTTATGTTGCACCTACCCCACATTTCCAGGAATATTCTTATCGTGGTACTGAATGTATCCAGAGTATTTTCAGATTTTTGATATCAACAAATGCGGCAAAAAGTACAGTAAATGTAAAATGCACATAAAATCAAGAGTGTAATTGTTTGGATTCAGTCTTGTGTCAGGTGAACTGTTGTATCCTCAACGTTAGTCTAATCATTTCCCCATAATCTCTAAACTGCTCCCTTTCAAGTGCTACCATGCTTATGCATTTCATATGTCTTTGTAAAAAAACATTTACATTAAGCCCTATTCATACAGACCCAAATCCCACAAGTGTAAAGGGTTAAGTGTCTTTTTGAATGTTTCTTTCATGTTTATCCCAAATCTTGTAGAGTCTGGTTCCAAGCCTGGGCAACCACCATCCTTTGAGCAACGGCACTTTGATGAGGACTTCATCACACAACCCAACATATCTCCTGAAGAGTCAGTGGAACATTACCCCAATTCTGATGGTCCAAAGGAACCATGCCCACCACGGTGTACGTCTGTAGAGAAATCAAAGGTGTTCAGCACAGAGCAGCACCGGCCAGCCGAGGATGAGGACTCGCAAGAGCTAGTGATGGTGAAGGATGAGAAAGAGGAGGATCTGGATCAGACCACGGCCCTGGCAGGACCTGACCAGTTTGTCATGGATGAGACTGATGGGCAGCGGTGGACATCTGTGGATCCAGGCCGAGAAACTGACCCTGAAGGACACCCAGATTTCTCCTTTCATTCCACAGAAGAGTACTCTCAGAATATCTCAATATTTCCACCTCACAGTGGGCTGCCATCCCTGCCTACTATGACAGATGGTGTAGGGCCATCGGTTCACTCTTCTAGAGGGAAACCACATGCTAACATGTTCAGTGCAGAGGCACACATGAAAAGACATGTCAGGACATTGGCTGATGAGACTAGACAACAGATGCCAGAAGGACAGAGCAGTGAGATGCTGAACTCAAATAATGATGGAAATAGTTTAGCTCTACAGCCAAGGCAGCATCAACACAGGGCTTCAGAAGCAACAGTGAGAATGAGTGAGTGCATGACAGGGTCAAACATGGCCACCACCTCCACCTTCTCTGGATACAGCCTGAGTCGCAGTAGTTTTAACATGGTGAAGAGAATGAGGACTCAGTGGAGGTCGGGCGGCACCACTGAGAGGCGTTTCAGCTGCACCTTCTGTGGGAAGAGCTTCCAGCGTTTCAGCCAACTCAAAGAACACCTCCGAAGTCACACCGGAGAGAAACCGTACACCTGCGAACAGTGTGGCAGGAGTTTCACCAAGCAGTGCAACCTGATCAGACATGCTGTGGTCCACAGCGGGGAGAAGCCCTACGAGTGCTCACAGTGTGGGAAATGCTTCACCCAGCGCTCCAGTATGAAGTCACATCAGAGAACTCACATAGGAGAGAGTCCGGTGTCTCAACATGGGGTACCCCCATACGCTGGGGATCCACACGCAAGTTTAATGTTGTCTCAGACGAGATGGAGCAAATAAAACATGGCATAGCTTGTCTAACACCTTCTGTGAAAATGGGGTACAGCAGGTGTTTTGAGACATGCTTTTCCTCCTAATTGATTTGTGAAATGGTTTTCATGTTTGACTGTTGACGGCTCTTCACTTTCATTTTAACACCCACAGAACGCTGGAATTCCAGAACTACTAGAATGGCCATGATGGTCATTCTGACCGTTGATATTTCAATTGTATAAATGTTCCATAATAAATTCCTAAATGATTGCATTTATTACGTTAAAATAGATCACAAGAAACCTCAGGACACCGAATGAAAATTGTAATCAGTCAGAAAATGAATTGATTGATCCAAAAACACACAGATTAAAAATAAATAAATAGTGATAGTGTATTTTCTGACTGTAAGACAACCTATTTACAACTGGTAGCATTGTGTTTTGTACCACAAAATCATAAAAAAACATGCTTTATTCAATAAACTTAATTTAATGAAAGACTTGATCTTGCGCTTTTAGATCAACCATTTATAGGAGCCATTAAGTATGTGTTGTTTAGTTCGTGTTTGTCTCTCAGGGATGTCACTTCATGCCATAAGGGACAGTGTCATATCGGGTTAATAACTCAACATGATTTCCCAAGTTCTATTTTCACGTTACTCTGCTGCCTTAAAATGTTAAGTTATGTCACCTCAAAACTTGGCAATGAAATATTTGTTTCAGTACAACAGGCTATACATGCTCATACAGTTTTACATTTGACATCTAGAAACAACACTTTTTTACTGTGTACGTTGTCTAACCTGACTCTACACCGGTACTGTATAAAACGGATAATCTGAATCTAAAATCAAATCAACGTTTATTTGTCATGTGCACCGAACACAACAGGTGTAGTAGATCTTACAGTGATTAAGTACAATAGTTAAGTAAAAAAATAAAAACAACAGTAAAAAGACAGTGAAAAATAACAGTAGCAAGGCTATTTACAGTAGCGAGGCTACATGCAGGCACCGGTTAGTCGGGCTGATTGAGGTACTACAGTGGGGCAAAAAAGTATTTAATCAGCCACCAATTGTGCAAGTTCTCCCACTTAAAACAATGAGAGGCCTGTAATTTTCATCATAGGTACACTTTAACTATGACAGACAAAATGAGGGAAAAAAATCCAGAAATTCACATTGTAGAATTTTTAATGAATTTATTTGCAAATTATGGTGGAAAATAAGTATTTGGTCACCTACAAACAAGCAAGATTTCTGTCTCTCACAGACCTGTAACTTCTTTAAGAGGCTCCTCTGTCCTCCACCAAAGACATTGGGGAAAGTGAAGAGAGTGATGTATGTTGTAGATTGTGCACGGTGCATAGTTTGATTTTAAGTGTTTTGTTGGTGTACCCATATTCAGACGATTTTACTTTTCAGAGTGCCACAAACATGACACAGCAGAATGGGTTACAACATCGCTTAGTATAGCAAAGTAAAGATATGCATGTCACTGAGAGAAACAATAAAGCACAAAATGCAATGAAGAAAACAACACAGTGTAGAATATTAACGGCACTTTGTAAATGTTTATGAAATCCTCATGGTCACGTTACCATTGACCAATTCATACAGAAACTAAATATCACAGACACACATAGAGAGTTGACAACATGGCTGGATGTGTGAGAGGTTGAGGCAGGAGAAAAGAAGAGATGCGGAGACTCTGGAGAAAAGGAGGGAACAATGAGAAGGTGTTTGGCTGTCACCTGTTGGACCACCTGGCTACAAGCTGTCAAGAGAGTAAGTCCCATGTTCCCTCAGTCTGTTAGAATATGTTGTACTTGAATTTGTTAAATATCAGCCTACAGTTTTTCCTCCCTGTCAGTTCTATAGAATATTATAATCTTGTCTGCCTCAGTTCCACAGATGCTGCGAAGCTGTAGTGAATTCATTGAGAAGCACAAGAATTCTAAATGTGTCATGACGTGAATATCATTAATGTGATGACTGTTATTTATCAAATCAACTATGTTTAATTGTTACCGATTTAAATTAATCATGTAACAATTAACTCATTAGGAATTTGAGGCACCAGGGAAGAAGTTGTTTAATGAGTTACCATCTACCGCAGGAGTGGCTTCAGGACAAGTCTCCGAATGTCCTTTGGAGGCCGAGCCAGAGCCTGGACTTGAACCCCGATCAAACATCTCTGAGACCTGAAAATAGCTGTGCCGCAATGCTCCCCATCCAACCTGACAGAGCTTGACAGGATCTGCAGAGGATAATGGGAGAAACTTCCCAAATACAGGTATGCCAAGCTTGTAGTGTCATACCCAAGAAGAGTCAATGCTGTAATCGCTGCCAAAGGTGCTTCGACAAAGTACTGAGTAAAGGGTCTGAATACTTATGTAAATGTAATATTTCCGTTTATTATTTTTTTATGAATTAACAAAAAACATTTTTTTTTTATGTTGCTTTGTCATTATGGTGTATTGTGTGTAGATTGGCTTTTTTTTTAAATCAATTTGAGAATAATGCTGTAACATAACAAAATGTTTAAAAGGTTAAGGGGTCTGAATACTTTCCGAAGGCACCGTATACATATTTATTTATACTCTGGACTCCAACATTGATCGTCCTAATATTTCAATATTTCTTAATTCAATTATTTTACTTTTTATATTTGTGTGTATTGTTGTGTATTGTTAGATAGTACTGCCCTGTTGGAGCTAGGAACACAAACGTAGTATATGCAACTAATTTGCAAAAATGTACTTTAAGTTTAGAATTTGCAAAACATATGTTACGAATTCTAGCTAGGTGGCTAATGTTAGCTAGATGAAATGATAGATTCCTGAAAATGTTTCATGCGCATAAAAAGCTTTCACATTTTGAACCAACATTTGTTTACCTCGCTGTTAGTGAGCATTTCTCCTTTGCCAAGACAATCCTTCCACCTGGCAGGTGTGTCATATCAAAAAACTGATTAAGCAACATGGTCATTAAACATGTGCACCTTGTGCTGAGGACAACAAAAGCTCATTCTAAAATGTGTAGCTTTGTCACACAACACAATGCCAAAGATGTCTCAAGTTTTGAGGGAGTGTGCAATTGGCATGCTGACTGCAGGAATGACCACTTGAGCTGTTTCAGAGAATTTTATGTTGATTTCTCTACCATAAGCCGCCTCCAACGTTGTTTAGAGAATTTGGCAGTATGTCCAACCGGCCTCAGAAATGCAGACCATGTTTAACCACGCCAGCCCAGGACCTTTACATTCGACTTCTTCACATGCAGGATCGTCTGAGACCAACCACCCGGGCGGCTGATGACAGCGGATGAAACTGTGTTCTCTTTACGGATGAATCCCGGTTTCAACAGTACTGGGCAGATGGCAGACAGAGTGTATGGCGTCGTGTGGACGAGTGGTTTGCTGATGTCAACATTGTGAACAGAGTGCACCATGGTGGGGTTATGGTATGAGCAGGCATAAGCTACGGACAACAAACAAAATAGCATTTTATTGATGGTAATTTGAACACACAGAGATACCATGATGAAATCCTGAAGCCCATTGTTGTGCCATTCATCCGCTGCCAGCACCTCATGTTTCAGCATGATAATGCACTGCCCCATGTCGCAAGGATCTGTATGCAGTTCCTGGAAGCTGAAAATGTCCCAGTTCTTCCATGGCCTGCATTCTCACCAGACATGTCACTCATTGAGCTTTTTTGGGATGCCCTGGATCAACGTGTAGGACAGTGTGTTCCAGTTCCCGCCAATATCCAATACTGACTGGTTTTCTGATCCATGGCCCTACCTTTTTTTAAGCTATCTGTGACCAACAGATGCATACAGTGGGGAGAACAAGTATTTGATACACTGCCGATTTTGCAGGTTTTCCTACTTACAAAGTATGTAGAGGTCTGTAATTTATCATAGGTACACTTCAGCTGTGAGAGACGGAATCGAAAACAAAAATCCAGAATGCAAATGAATTACTTAAAAAATATACAATGTGATTTTCTGGATTTTTGTTTTAGATTCCGTCTCTCACAGTTGAAGTGTACCTATGATAAAAATTACAGACCTCTACATGCTTTGTAAGTAGGGAAAACCTGCAAAATCGGCAGTGTATCAAATACTTGTTCTCCCCACTACCTGTATTTCCAGTCATGTGAAATCCATAGATCAAGGCCTAATTTATTTATTTAAATTGACTGATTTCCTTGTATGAACTGTAATTCAGTAATATCTTTGAAATTGTTGCATGTTGCGTTTTATATTCTTGTTCAGTGTAGTTGCAAAGTAGCAAGTAGTTGAAAAGTTGCTAATTAGGTAAATGCTAAAGTTGTCCTTGATGAGATTTGAAATCGCAACCATTGGGTTACTAGACTTCGTCATACACCCATACATCCATCCCGACCAAGCACCCTACTTTCATTCCTGCCTTTAGTAATCATCTGTCTTATGTAACCATTCCAAAAGTAACAGATCATACTAATTTGTGTGTCCCAGATTTATGTTTACTATGTTACATTTAGTTGATGAGACCAGGCTGGAGTGAAATCCTTAGTACAAAGCTCTTGGCCCTTATATTTCAAGTTCTCACTTTGCCCAATTTGGCATTTGTAAGAGATCAATTAAGTCAATATCTGCTTGTTGAAAATTTTGAAACGTTCAATAGTACATGGCAGTGTTGTGTTCGAGACCACCTAAAGTGAGACCGATTCAAGACTAAGGCCGAGGGGGGCGAGACCGAGTCAAGACGTGACTGGGAGGGGGACAAGAAGGCGTCAGAGACAGAGTCATGACCGAGACCAAAAGAATGCGAGTCCAATTCAAGACCATGATTGTAATTCTGTCAAATCACCACCCTAATAAGAGTAAAAAATATTTAGTATTTCTGCGTTCATATTTCAGAACAACATATAGATTCTTTATACATTCAGAATAGTGAAAAAAATGCATGCCGAGGGAAAATATAGCCGAACTACAAATGATTACTAACCCAAACACAGTGGGGAACAATGGGCCTTATATGCCTTCAGAGAAGAGTTTAGGATTTCTGAAATAATTATTATAATAAGTCAGCCTTTGGCTAGGCCATCAGAAGCTACTGTAGATAAAGGCATCTGCCATTCAACTGTATTAAGGCAACATTTTGGAGTAACAGTGTAATCAACCAATCCCATTTAGACTTAATCGGTGGAAACTTCTGGCTTTTTTTAAGGCCAACAGGTCACTCACCGCGCAATAGCGAGCAGTAGTTTTCTTACGGTCTAGGCTAGCTAGTTTTTCTTGTTGGCTAGTTTGTAGCGGCTGCAGCTGGTGTTATCAAAGAGGATGTTGTTGCTAATTTGTTAACTTCTCCTTTTTCAAGAATAACTTTAAACAAGAAGTTAAGTTTCAAATGTTCATCATCTGGTGAGTGGAACTGGGTTTATTGCAGCGCACTTTGATGTTAGTCATCTCTTTGAAAATAGCTTGTGTGTTGAAACATTGTTACATTTAAAGTGGAACTGACAGCATTTTAGCATCATGACATTTTTATTAAAATCTGTTAATATACACTCCCAGGAAGAATATCACACTTTTAAACATTTTCTGACACTTAGATATGGTAATTTTCACGTTTTCATACATTCTTAGAATGTTTGGGAATTATGTTGTCTAAGGCATCTGTGAAAATTCTATAGCAATATAGAGATGGAAGGCGGCCACGCGTTTGGACAATTAATAGACACTGCAGTAAATAACACTGAATAAAAACGCCTCTCTTGTCCAGGACCGGTGGTCTATAGCCAATCAGAGCTACAGTAGGCTTTTATACAAACCATTTACCACATGGGCCTGCCATCATTCACTTTGAACTGGACTGTGTTTTTACAGGCAGTTGCAACAGCGTGACTTTAGATAATTAGAATGTATTCGCCCAAAGACCCTGAAAGGATTTCTGGAAATCTGTAAACACCACGGGAGTCCTCTTGAACAAACAACCATGAAAAGTTAGTCTCTCTTTACATCAGTTGTGCACATCAACAAGATCATCAACTAATGCTAACCCAGAGCATGATGAGCTCAAATCTAATGAAGGAACATTAGATAAACCCTCTCAAACTTTTGCAGCTAGTTGGCCCTCAAAATTGCACTGATAAACGATGGGGAAATTGTAGCCTCCTCGTCCTTCTGTAAGCACCCAAACTAACTGGCTAAAATTGGCTAGCTTGCTAGTTAGTTACTTCCAGACACAAATGAGAGAACACCTCACTCTGACAATTTTACCCACCATAGCAGAGCTGGTTAGGCTGTTTACATGTTATCTAGAGCATTCTTGACTAACTATTTCTTTTTTTGCATACGTTTACTGACACTGGTCACATTCAGCAGGTGTTGCGTGTTTGTAAATGAATCAGTTCTGCGCTTTGGCACACAGATGAGTGCTCTGACATCGGAGTTGATAGCCAGAGTGAATTTGCGAATGCAAGAGATATGCTAACAGAATAACAATCGTTCAAGTTCTTGCTAGCTAACCAAATGACACCTGCATCTCTAGCTGTGTACAGCCACCAAAAAACCTACATGTGGGGAAAAAGTCACTCACTCACCCACTCCTCCTAGCACCTAGCTCGCAAGCTATCGAGCCAACAGTAGGCACTTGTTTTTTATCTTGCAACATAAATACATATGCTAGATTGTTAGCTATGTTATAATTGACTTGTGCTCATATCCTTTGCTAGTTTGATTGTATTGACATTCCCAGCCTTAGTTACATATATATTTTTTTAAATCACAGAATATTGAGTCATTTAAACTGAAACAGTGCATCCCGAATGGAGGCAGCAAACAATGTACCAGGCCAGCTGTAATTTACAACCTGATAGCAATATTTTTTGGATGACAAAGAAGTATTGGTGAATTATGTTAATCATGCATTGAACTGCATCCATCTATTCTGCCAACAATGCCTATTGTACACCATGGAACATTGAGCCAAATATAACCTATTTTTAAAACCTCTTATGAAGTTGGGAATTTGATATTTTCGACTGATATTACGATTGTCTGTTTGTTTCATATCTGCAAAGTAGTTAAAACGCTGTCAGTTCCACTTTAAACTTCAGATCACCGGTTATTTTGTGTGCTAAACGTGAATTTGTTTGTAATGGGAAGTAATAGTTGTACATTTTGATTGGGAAATCCTTAATGGTTGTGATTTTGTATTCTGACTGGGACCTACTGGCTTATTATGACTGAGTTTATGAACTGCTTATCCTTTAACATCATGCTGTGTGTGACTGCTGTCTTTCCATCGGTCCTATGCAGTGTTGTAGTGGTGACTGAAGAAGGTGGTGTAGTCTAATTTTGTCAGAAAGTTCCCAAATGGCCTGCCCAGCGAAGTAAACACACCCTGTGTGAAAAATCCTATGTTTCTCTATGGTTTTTTCATACGCTTTCCTAAATATTTTTCACCTTTTCACTCTCGAAAACACACTTTTTTGAATAGAAAAAAAACACACATTTGATGATCTAAGTCCACAACAATTCTTAAACCACATCAATCTGATTGGGTGGGCCTGTCTGGGCCTGGCTCCCCAGTGGGTCGGTCTGTGTCCACCCAGGCCCATTCATGCATACACCCCTGATGCAAACAGTGCATGATAACAATTGTACATCACAAATAGCCTGCTAACTAACACTTCGGACTAAACTTTTTTGCATACCCATTGTTGCCTTAGGATATTTACTAGTCAATGCTAACTAAGTTGAAATGTCTTTCCAACCCTACCGGCTACCGATGTCATTCTTCTATGAGCTACTCCATGCCAAAACCAGCTGAGAGCTGGACTCTCTTGCTGCCTGCAGGTGATATTCCTGCAGATGATATTGGTATTACGGTTGCTGTCCTTTCAGAATCACAAACCTGTCACACACTGAAGGCCTATAGGTTCACCACTGTACTAACCTGTCACACTGAAGACCTATAGGTTCACCACTGAAGACCTATAGGTTCACCACTGAAGACCTATAGGTTCACCACTGTACTAACCTGTCACACTGAAGACCTATAGGTTCACCACTGAAGACCTATAGGTTCACCACTGAAGACCTATAGGTTCACCACTGTACTAACCTGTCACACTGAAGACCTATAGGTTCACCACTGTAGTAACTTGTCACACTGAAGACCTATAGGTTCACCACTGAAGACCTATAGGTTCACCACTGTACTAACCTGTCACACACTGAAGACCTATAGGTTCACCACTGAAGTCACACACTATAGGTTCACCACTGTACTAACCTGTCACACACTGAAGACCTATAGGTTCACCACTGTACTAACCTGTCACACATTGAAGACCTATAGGTTCACCACTGAAGACCTATAACACTGTAACCTGTCACACACTGAAGATCTATAGGTTTACCACTGTACTAACCTGTCACACACTGAAGACCTATAGGTTCACCACTGAAGATAGGCCTACTAGGTTCACCACTGAAGACCTATAGGTTCACCACTGTACTAACCTGTCACACACTGAAGACCTATAGGTTCACCACTGTAGTAACCTGTCACACACTGAAGACCTATAGGTTCACCACTGAAGTAACCTGTCACACACTGAAGACCTATAGGTTCACCACTGTACTAACCTGTCACACACTGAAGACCTATAGGTTCACCACTGTACTAACCTGTCACACACTGAAGACCTATAGGTTCACCACTGTACTAACCTGTCACACACTGAAGACCTATAGGTTCACCACTGTACTAACCTGTCACACACTGAAGACCTATAGGTTCACCACTGAAGACCTATAGGTTCACCACTAGTAAGGTTCACACTGAAGACCTATAGGTTCACCACTATACTAACCTGTCACACACTGAAGACCTATAGGTTCACCACTGTACTAACCTGTCACACTGAAGACCTATAGGTTCACCACTGTACTAACCTGTCACACACTGAAGGCCTATAGGTTCACACACCTGTTCACCACTGAAGACCTGTCACACTGAAGACCTATAGGTTCACCACTGTACTAACCTGTCACACTGAAGACCTATAGGTTCACCACTGTACTAACCTGTCACACACTGAAGACCTATAGGTTCACCACTGTACTAACCTGTCACACTGAAGACCTATAGGTTCACCACTGTACTAACCTGTCACACACTGAAGGCCTATAGGTTCACCACTGAAGACCTATAGGTTCACCACTGTACTAACCTGTCACATACTGAAGACCTATAGGTCCACCACTGTACTAACCTGTCACATACTGAAGACCTATAGGTTCACCACTGTACTAACCTGTCACACACTGAAGACCTATAGGTTCACCACTGTACTAACCTGTCACATACTGAAGACCTATAGGTTCACCACTGCGCAAATATGTCTATAATATATATAAAGTTAAGATACTTTTAAGATGTACATGTTTCAAGAAAGGAGTGTATATATTTAGCCTGGCAAAGCGGTTTTATGCGCTGACTGAACTGAAGCTGATAATTCTGAGTTTTTTACTCCGTTGGTCTCAGGAAGAAATTACCAGTCCTCACTGTCTGAGACCTAGTCAAGACTGAGTACAAATGTATCCGACACTGAGACACTCAATTTGTGGTCTATGGACCGAGACCGGCCTCGGGTACTTCAACATTGGTACACAGATTACATTTTAGTCATCATGTGTTCTAGTACTCCTGCAATGCCTACTAATGAAGACTGTGATCCTTTTGTCCGTAGTCTGTTGAAGGTGTCTACATACTCAGTGCCTTCCCCAGTGATGCACCTGTACGACGACTATCCTGCTGGGAACCTGTGAGGATAGAAATGTAACCTGTGTCCTTGTTGATGCTGATAGGGAAATTAAGGAAAGCACAAGCAGGCGCACCCACATTATTATGTGGTACACCAAATCTAGACTGATAAATACTGACTTGAGATGTACATAACTGATTCAATTGCAGTTGGAAGGTTGACATAAGAATTATTGGGTCGGTGGCAATGATGAAAAAAGCACATGCACACAAAGGCCCGGTCTTAGGTGGGACAAAAAATGTTTTGCCCTACTATACCCCTGCAAAACTAGAAGAGTCCCAATAATCAAAATAAGTGTTTTTATTTATTTTTTTAAATATGTATTTTCCAGACATTGAAGTTAGGTTCATTTTAGGTTCTGAATGAAAGGTCAAATACATTTTACAGATGTTGAAAATACACATTTTCCAGATATTGATAAGATGTATTTTCAAAGCGTTTATTTTCTGTTCTGAATTAAAGTTGAAAAGACGTCATTTATAGACATCTACACTACACAATCAGAATTATCTGGACACCTGCTTGTCCAACATCTCATTGCAAAATCATGGGCATTAATACCCCTTTGCTGCTATAACAGCTTCCACTCTTCTGGGAAGGCGTTCCACTAGATGTTGGAACATTGCTGCGGGGACTTGCTTCCATTCAGCCATGAGCATTAGTGAGGTCAGTAACTGATGTTGGTCGATTAGGCCTGGCTCGCAGTCGGCTTTCCAACTCATCCCAAAGGTGTTTGATGGGGTTGAGGTCAGGGCTCTGTGCAGGCCAGTCAAGTTCTTCCACACCGATCTCAACAAACCATTTCTGTATTGACCTCGTTTTGTGCACGGGGACATTGTCATGCTGAAACAGGAAAGGGCCTTCCACAAAGTTTGAAGCACAGAATCATCTAATGTCATTGTATGCTTTAGCTTTAAGATTTCCTTTCACTGGAACTAAGGGGCATAGCCCGCACCATGAAAAACAGCACCAGACCATTATTCTTTATCCACCAAACTTTACAGTTAGCACTATGCATTGGGGCAGGTAGCGTTCTCCTAGCATCCGCCAAACCCAGATTCGTCTCTGAATGCCAGATGCCTGATACATAATTTCAGAGAACATGTTTCCACTGCTCCAGAGTCCAATGAAAGTCACTGATCTCTTCAGTAAGGCCATTCTACTGCCAATGTTTGTCTATGGAGACTGGATGGCGGTGTGCTAGATTTTTTACACCTGTCAGCAATGGGTATGACTGAAATAGCCAAATCCACTAATTTTAATGGGCGTCCACATACTTTTGTATATATAGTGTATGTTTGTACCAAATCAAGTCCAGTCCAGACCGGACCAAATATAGACGTCTTACTGGGGTGTAGCTTACAGTGTAAGGCCTGCAATGGACTTTTATGAATGCCCATCCATGTGGTAGGCCTACCATTTATAAAACAGGCAGATGTTTGTTAATAACATGACACTGCAGTTTTTATTGGATTGGGCTCCATTTAGGTTAGGCTATTTGATCTGAGAAACGTGCATGATTTAAAGTGTCCGTCTCATTACATTGTCATTCATTTTCTCTCCAGCCTGGAGGTTACATAAACGTTCACATACTCTTTAAGCTATATCTCCTATGCCGCAGCATTGCGTCTCTCCAACAGCACTCTGGAGACACATGCTGTGAATAGACAACACAAATATTTTGCTCCCCTGCCTTTGACAAAGTGGGCACTGCTTATCAAAGGAATGCATTAGCACTCACCTGAAAAGCCCATATGCCACTGGTTGAAAGAAATTGTCATTGTTTTTGGGCAGAGGTATGTGAGGTTTTACGTGTTGTTGGAGATGCGTCTTGGTCAGTTTAGCTCGGAAAATGCTGCCCTCGTCAATCTGCCTCCAAAGGCGGCTGCCTAATCCTGCCTAATGGGCGGGCCGGCCCTGGACAAACAACACATGGTAAACACACATTATTACTTGGTACACCAGATCTAGACTAATAAATACTGACTTGAAATGTACATAACTGATTACATTGCAGTTCGAAGGATGACACACAAATTCTTGGGATGTTGGCCAATGATGAAAAAAGCACTTGACTGCTCGGCGAGCAGAAAGGACAGGTTGTGCTTGGTGGCTTCTTGGTGAGTTTACCAGCAACATACCAGACAATTATTTTCCCAAAAGCTGCAACACCTGCCATTTCCCCCCCTTGAGGCCCCCACACATGCATATTTTTCTTATTTGAGGCCCCAATTATTATGGAGATCATGATCATTTTGCTCACAAAAAAACTAGCCTCTTAGGGATCCCTTATATGCCCACTGCACAAAAAATAGACCAGCCCCTCTGGCATTTCGGCCATTGATGGATGGTAATATCTGCCTTCCCTAGAATGCCATGGGCCCAAAGACTGACCTGTCATCATGTGGTGACATTGAGATAGAAATGGACGGGACTAGTGAGGGAAAAGGTGGCTGGATATCTGCAGTGACTGTGGAGGGAGGTAGCTGCACTGCAGTACAATGACACTCACATACACATTTTGATACATCTTGTGAATCATCTGTAAACAAGTTGTTATGAATAATGTATTAACTGCATCGTTAATCTGTGTCGTGTCTCCAGAGTTGGGTGTGTGTGGAGATTCCAAGGGAAACATGTGATTCAACCAGCCACCCAATGTCAACTCCTGGAGCATGTCTCTCTTTTCCTCTGATGAAACTGATTTTCTTTTTTCAATGATGACGATTTGGATGGATTCTCCCTCGGCACACAGTGACAGGATCAGTGTACTGCAATTCACAAACGGCACAATCATCGTGGCGTCCCATGACAGAACTGTCAAAATGTGGGGCAAACATCAAGGTGCATGTCATTCTAACTCTTCAACTTCCACATATACAAATAATTTAATCAAGAATGGATGAGTCATCACAACAATGCATGCATGCTTACACTTTATCTCTCCGTATCTCGCTCTACAGGTGTGTTTGTGTGGGTCCTGTTCTAGTCTTGGAGGTGAACCTGCACTGCTCCAGTGAACTGGTGTGGGTGATGAAGTCAGCTCTACTTCCTCTCCTGTAGAGAATAACCACCCAGTCAGTGTACACACAGTATACACACAGTCATTGTATGCACATAGCTCCATACACACACACATACAATCATACACACACACATACAATCATCACTTACTCTCACAGACATATCAGTACTACTGTACTTTTATGCATAGTCTCTCATGTTGCTCAATCAACTACTCGCTATCTTCTTATACACTATCTGATATGCATACACTTTATATCTAATACCACTAGATTGAGTATACAAAACATTAGGAACACCTTCCTAATATCGAGTTGCACCCCCCCTTTTGCCCTCAGAACAGCCTCAATTCGTCGGGACCGATTTGATTTATTGACTCCAATGCTTGATGTCCTTTGGGTGGTGGCTCATTCGTGATACACACAGGAAACGGTTGAGCATGAAAAACCAAGCAGCTTTGCAGTTCTTTACACACTCAAAACCAGCGCACCTGGCACCTACAACCATACCCCATTCAAAGGCACTTCAATATTTTGTCTTGCCCATTCACCCTCTGAATGGCACACATACACAATCCATGTCTCAAGGCTTAAAAATCCTTCTTTAACTAGTCTTCTCCCCTTCATCTACATTGATTGAAGTGGATTAAACAGGTGGCATCAATAAGGGGTCTTAGACTATCCAGATGAAAGCTATTACATGGAAAGAGCAGGCATCCTAATGTTTCGTGCACTCAGTGTGTATATATTTGTGCCTTAAAAACCCTAAGAGAATAACCTCTTAATGTTAATCAGCTATAGTTAATGTAGCAAGCAATAGTTACTTGAAATAATAATTCAATTACGTTTATTTTAAGTTTACATTAATCTAGTTGCACTCTACATGCAGACTAGAACAGAACCTCGTTTTTACCTGGCCAGGCAAGGCCGGTGATAATTATACCAATTTTGAAGGGCTGTTGCAGTCTTATATTTACGGTAGTACATATTTATGTCACGTGTTGAAGGGAAGCGCGATTGCAATTGCGCACGCATCTCACACGCAATATTGTTGCAATTTGTCAACATTTACTGATTGTTTGTTGCATATTAGCTCGGAAATTGGAGACTTTACTTAGCACAGAGAATACAAATTCTGTAATTTGGACTGGACAAGATGGCCAGCTGCAATTTTCAGGCGCAGTTGGTATCTATTATGGAGGTATTGGCTAAAGCAGCTGTAGCAGAAATAAACAAACGAGTTGATGATAGCTGTGCAGTTATACGTTTGGAAATGACCCAAAGCCAGCGAGATATTGATGTACTGAAAAGGAAGTGTCAAATGATGGAGGGGGAGCTGAAGAAGACACGAGTCAGGAGAAAAGGTAATGTGTTATTCATGATAAATTGATTTCATATACAAAACCCAAATGTTTTACTATGTTTTAATACGACTCAATACAATTATTTTCCAGTTTTTTACCCCATGGCATCAGCAAGATCTTCATACCCAGTCAAAATAGTTTTGAACAAGCAAAGGAGTAACTCACAGTGGAGAGATGGAGAAATGGCTGTTGAAGAGGACTCTCAACCCCAGGTGTGATGCATCACCTTTTACAATTACAGAGACCTGACCTCTTGCATCAATTCTGTTATTGGATTTTCAGGATATTTTACTGCTTTTGTGTGATTGATGAGTATGAAAGTGTTAGATATGGTGTGTCCAGAGGGATAACCTCAGTCCCCTGTTACAGCCTACAGATGTGGAGCAGAGAGCAGAGACTGAACCCATACTGATCAAAGATGAAGAGACAGCAGAGGATGTGTGGAAGACTGACCCTCAGGAAGAGCTCAGGATCACTGGAGAGGGTGGGTGTGACCATAAGTGATACTGCTCTGTCTGTCTATGGAAGACTGTGTGGGTGTGGTGGTATGCGTGTTCATTGGCGTCATTTCAGCTAAACCTAGGGCACGTACACTCACAGTCAGTTCTAAAGCAGTCGTGTAATGTTTATTTTATCTTAAATCTTTAGAGTCTGGTTCCAAGCCTGGGCAACCACCATCCTTTGAGCAACGGCATTGTGATATGGACTTCATCACACAACCCAACATATCTCCTGAAGACTCAGTGGAACATTACCCCAATTCTGATGGTCCGGAGGAACCAGGCACACCCCAGCTCACATCTACAGACGTTTTCAGCACAGAGCAGCACCGGCCAGATGAGGACTCACAAGAGCTAGTGATGGTGAAGGATGAGAAAGAGGAGGATCTGGATCAGACCACGGCCCTTACAGGACCTGACCAGTTTGTCATGGATGAGACTGATGGGCAGCTGTGGACCTCTGTGGATCCAGGCAGAGATACTGACCCTGATGGCCACCAAATTTTCTCATTTCATGCCTCAGAAGAGTACTCGCAGAATATCTCTTTTTTCCCATCTCATTGTGGGCTGCCATCCGTTCCTACTATGACAGATGATGTAGGGCCATCGGTTCATTCGAGAGGGAAACCACATGCTAACATGTTCAGTGCAGCAGCACACATGAAAAGACATGTCAGGACATTGGCTGATGAAACTAGACAACAGATGCCAGAAGGACAGAGCAGTGAGATGCTGAACTCAAATAATGATGGAAATAGTTTAGCTCTACAGCCAAGGCAGCATCAGCACAGGGCTTCAGAAGCAACAGTGAGAATGAGTGAGTGCATGACAGGGTCAAACATGGCCACCACCTCCACCTTCTCTGGATACAGCCTGAGTCGCAGTAGTTTTAACATGGTGAAGAGAATGAGGACTCAGTGGAGGTCGGGCAGCACCACCGAGAAGCGTTTCAGAGAGAAACCGCACACCTGCGAACAGTGTGGCAGGAGTTTCACCAAGCAGTGGAACCTGATCAGACATGCTGTGGTCCACAGCGGGGAGAAGCCCTACGAGTGCACACAGTGTGGGAAATGCTTCACCCGGCGCTCCAGTATGAAGTCACATCAGAGAACTCACATAGGAGAGAGTCCAGTGTCTCAAAATGTTGTACCCCGATACCCCTTGGATCCACATACAAGTTTAATGTTGTCTCAGGCCAGGTGGAATAAATAGGGACATAATTGCATACTTTCTATGTGAAAATGTGGTCGGTATTTAGAAGGTAGAGACATTTTACAGTATTTTTCTCCCAATTGATTTGTGAAATGCTTTGTCTGTTGATGGCTCCTCACTTTCATTTTAACAACCTATTTACAACTGGTAATGTGTTTTTGCCCAACAAAATCATAAACATGTTATATTCATTAAAAAAAATCATGAAAGAGTCAGTCTGTGCTTTTAGATAAATAATTTATAGGATGGGCAAGTTTGATGGGGGCCACAAAAAATGTGAATTTATCATGAGGATCCGCAATGGCTAGCGTGTCTACATACTCACACATGCAACCAGTGCCAGCTTTGGCCTTTTTGGGGTTGTCTGATTTAGTTTTCATAACATGGCAAAAATAGCGGAACTGGAAAGTTACATTCGGCGTGATAAAGTAAAGGCTTTGAATTTCAGCCAGCCAGCAGCTACAGTTCAGCCAGCAGCTACAGTAGGCTACTCACCGCTGTTTGAGTTGAGCACGGCGTTGGTGCGCGTTGTAGACTATTTAATTCCCTTCATCTGAACATCAGTGTCAGCAATAATCTTGCATGTCAGTTCCGTGCACACTGCGTAAAGGAAAATGCAATACCCGAGAATCCATTTGTTTGTATTAGGCCGTCATCTCCAAATCAGAGATTTCAAGTAATTGCATTATGAACCTAACATTTGCGCATAGCCTACTGCTGCGTTTACAATGCGTGTAAATACAAGTTTAAAATGTTTTAGGCTAAATGTTCTGATCTGTTGCATCAGTCTTATTGCTTTAAAAGAAATGTACTGGTTGTTTGAATTTAGGATCAATCATTCCACAACTGTCCCGGAGTTTGTTTGGAGTAGGCAATCCTCGCACAGAAGGACATAGGTCAACTTTTCTACTCTGGGGGATAGTAGATTGACATAGACTAGTGATTTTGCAGTTCATTACTCATCTTGCTGTCTTCAAAGTCCACATCGGAATTCGGTAAAGAAGGCCACGCCATTGCATCCTTGAGTTTATGTTCTGTTAAGATGAATTCCCATGAATGTGATATATGTCATTCTGAGCACCATGGGAGGACGCCCTAATCAGGTTACGCAGCCAATGCATATAGGTCCGGTAAACATCTCAAATGTCTGGTAAGTTAAAACCCCCGAAACATTCTCCCAATGGAGATTGCACACCCCCCTCAGTAAGAGAGACACAGTTGCATGTGAGCACTCATATTTTTCTATTTTTTTTAAACAAAATTATAGATTTGGAGTTTGATAAACTTGGATTTTTCAACAGGTACATATGCAGGATGCTACCCCCCACAGCATGGCCTTCGCTCCAGATCAAAACTCCAAACCTACAACTTAATTTTGACCAAAATTAACCGGCGAGATTACTGCTTCCAATGTTATTTTTCCAAGCTATACAGAGGGTGCTCTGGCAAACAAACAGCAGATCTGAGGACACCATCCAACCTGGAACTGAGTGAGTAGTGTTTGGTCTGATGCTATTTTGAAAGCCAAGGAAAAAAAGAAAGTACATTACAATGATATATTTTATTTTAAATGGAAACTGAATGCTGAGTTAAGGCTCCCAGGCTTGCAAGGACAGACCAGATGCAAATTCAATGAGCACTAAGGTGTGAAGTAAAAGGTGTTGAGGTCTTTGGGCCCAACAAGTGACAGGAGTCTTTGAAGCATCCTATGAAGCCCCCACAAGCCGTTCAAAGATCATTCACTGGCATTTTCTACAAGAAATCGGCCTCCAGAAATAAAAGCTTCACCCAAGTGGGTGTGTCACCTAGTCCCATTGCCTGCTGCACTGCTGCTTGGATTCCACCTGGTGATCTGTTCACCGTCTGCCCTGGTTGTCTCCCCCTGTCTGGTACAGGTACCTCCACCACACTCACCCCTCTCTGTTCACCGTCTGCCCTGGTTGTCTCCCCCTGTCTGGTACAGGTACCTCCACCACACTCACCCCTCTCTGTTCACCGTCTGCCCTGGTTGTCTCCCCCTGTCTGGTACAGGTACCCCCACCACACTCCCCCCTCTCTGTTCACCGTCTGCCCTGGTTGTCTCCCCGTCTGGTACAGGTACCCCCACCACACTCACCCCTCTCTGTTCACTGTCTGCCCTGGTTATCTCTCCCTGTCTGGTACAGGTACCCCCACCACACTCCCCCTCTCTGTTTACCGTCTGCCCTGGTTGTCTCCCCGTCTGGTACAGGTACCCCCACCACACTCCCCCCTCTCTGTTCACCGTCTGCCCTGGTTGTCTCCCCGTCTGGTACAGGTACCCCCACCACACTCCCCTGTCTCTGTTCACCGTCTACCCTGGTTGTCTCCCCGTCTGGTACAGGTACCCCCACCACACTCCCCCTCTCTGTTCACCGTCTGCCCTGGTCTGTCTCCCCCTGTCTGTTACAGGTACCCCCACCACACTCACCCCTCTCTGTTCACCGTCTGCCCTGGTTGTCTCCCCGTCTGGTACAGGTACCCCCACCACACTCCCCCTCTCTGTTCACCGTCTGCCCAGCCTGTCTCCCCCTGTCTGGTACAGGTACCCCCACCACACTCCCCCTCTCTGTTCACCGTCTGCCCTGGTCTGTCTCCCCCTGTCTGTTACAGGTACCCCCACCACACTCACCCCTCTCTGTTCACCGTCTGCCCTGGTTGTCTCCCCGTCTGGTACAGGTACCCCCACCACACTCCCCCTCTCTGTTCACCGTCTGCCCTGGTCTGTCTCCCCCTGTCTGTTACAGGTACCCCCACCACACTCCCCCTCTCTCCCTGGCCTGTCTCTCCCCGTCTGGTACAGGTACCCCCACCACACTCCCCTGTCTCCCCGAGCATGTGGTCACCTGAAGCACTCACACACTATTGGGACGAGTAACTCTGAACTTACAATGGCCAAGTCGTTATACATGTAATTTTTTTCTTGTACGTTTTGCTATTTGCCTCATGACTCCTGCATACCTTATTGACTAAAAACTTTCTTTACCCAACCGTGGGACCGACTATGTTTTCTCCCCACACTTGGGACTCTGCCTCTCGATTGGTTACACATACTTTTGGTCTCCCATCCTATTCTAACCACCTCTCACCAGCTTTGTATTCATGTTACCTGATGAAATTGCTGTACAATATGATCTTGTTGCCATCTGACGCACATTTAAATATCATAAATCAGCACTGCAGAGCTCTCCCTGTCCTATGCCATGCCTTGATTGTATTACTGTTGATGATATCTGGAAATGTGCATGAACACCCTGGCCCATCTGTTGCTAGCCCCCATTCTGATTTGTGCTCTGCTTCACTGATTTCTGCTCTCGTAAAAGCCTAGGTTTTCTGCACGTTAACACTAGAAGCTTATTACCCTAAAATGGATCATTTGAAAGTGTGGGTTCACAGCAACAATCCAGATGTGTTGGTCATTACTGAGAGGTGGTGAAGGAAGAGTTTTGAATACCGATGTTAACCTTTCTGGTTATAACCTTTTCGGCAAGACAGATCTTCCAAAGGTGGGGGAATGGCAATCTTTACCAATGATCACCTTCAGTGCTTGGTCTTTTCCCAAACAATTTGATTTGCTGGTTTTAAGCATTAAACTTTCAAATAACTCTTTGTTGACCTGTTGCTGGGTGCTATCGTCCTCCGTCAGCACCGGCCTGTACCCTACCTGCCCTAAGCTCTCTCCTGGCCCCTTACACTAAGTCTGAATTTGTCCTGCTTGGTGACCTAAACTGGGACATGCTTAAACCACCTGGGCACATAGCTAGCTCTTCAGTCACCACTTCATTAAGTCAGGATTTCTATTTGACTCTGCCATGCCTCCTTGCCCGTCCAACATTTCCTCATCTCCCACCCCTTCTAATGCGACTATCCCCGATGCTCCTCCCTCTTTTTCCCTGCCCCACTACAAAGTTTCTCCCTGCAGGCAGTTACTGAGTCCGAGGTGCTGCCTTCCAAGCAATGGGTACCTCCCCAGAAAAGGCTTGGCGATGATCGGGAAGCAACCTTAAAGAAGAAAGGGTCTAAACCATCTGACAGATGTTTTTTTGGGGTCAAGTTTAGCAGCCACACTCCTTTAGCAGCCACACTTCATACTTTACTTAAAGGGAGAGATCAAGCTAATCCTAACTGTTATAGGTCTGTTTTTATTTTGCCCTGTTTATCAAAAAGTGTTGGAAAAACTTGTTAATAATCAACTGACTGGCTTTCTTGATGTCTACAGTATTCTCTCGGGTATGCAATCTGGTCTCTGCTCAGGTTATAGATGTGTCAATATAGGTCCTCAATGATGTCACAATTGCCCTTGATTCTAAGCAATGTTGTGCTGCTATTTTTATTGTCTTGGCCAAAGCTTTTGATACGGTAGACCATTCCATTCTTGTGGGCCGGCTAAGGAGTATTGGTGTCTTTGAGGGGTTTTTCGCCTGGATGGCTAACCAAGTCAAAGAGTGCAGTGTATAAAGTCAGAAAATCTGCTGTCTCAGCCACTGCCTGTCACCAAGGGAGTACCACAAGGCTCGATCCTAGGCCCCACGCTCTTCTCAATTTACATCAACAACGTAGCTCAGGCAGTAGGGAGCTCTGTCTTCCATTTATATGCTGATGGTACAGCCTTATACTCAGCTGGCCCCTCTCTGGGTTTTGTGTTAAATGCTGGACAAGAAAGCTTTCTTGTGTCCAACAAACTTTCTCTACCCTAAACCTTGTTCTGAACGCCTCCAAAACAAAGGTCATGTGGTTTGGTAAGAAGAATGCCCCTCTTCCAACAGGTGTTATTACTACCTCTGAGGGTTCAGAGCTTGAGGTAGTCACCTCATACAAGTACTTGGGCGTATGGCTAGACGGTGCACTGTCCTTCTCTCAGCACATATCAAAGCTGAAGGCTAAAGTTAAATCTAGACTTGGTTTCCTCTATTGTAATCACTCCTCTTTCACCCCAGCTGCCAAACTAACCCTGATTCAGATTACCATCCTACCCATGCTAGATTATGGCGACATCATTTATAGATCGGCAGGTAAGAGTGCTCTCGAGCGGCTAGATGTTTACCATTCAGCCATCAGATTTGCCACCAATGCTCCTTATAGGACACATCACTGCACTCTATACTCCTCTGTAAAATGGTCATCTCTGTATACCCGTCGCAGGACCCACTGGTTGATGCTTATTTATAAAACCCTCTTAGGCCTCACTCCCCCTATCTGAGATATCTACTGCAGCCCTCATCCTCCACATACAACTGTTCTGCCAGTCACATTCTGATAAAGGTCCCCAAAGCACACACATCACTGGGTTGCTCCTCTTTTCAGTTTGCTGCAGCTAGCGACTGGAATGAGCTGCAACAAACACTCAAACTGGACAGTTATCTCAATCTCTTCATTCAAAGACTCAATCATGGACACTCTTACTGACAGTTGTGGCTGCTTTGTGTGATGTATTGTTGTCTCTACCTTCTTTCCCTTTGTGCTGTTGTCTGTGCCCAATAATGTTTGTACCATGTTTTGTGCTGCTACCATGTTGTTATGTTGCTACCATGCTGTGTTTTGTCATATCTATATTGTATGTATTTTAAATGTTTAATCCCAGGCCCCCATCCCCGCATGAGGCCATTTGCGGTAGGCCGTCATTGTCAATAAGAATGTGTTCTTAACTTGCCTAGTTAAATAAAGGTTCAATTATAATTATTTTTTTTTTTTAAATGGAAACCCTGACACAAACACCTCAAGAAGACTATATTAGCCTACTGAGCTGAAACCACCTGAAGCCTATACATTCATTATATCTGGGAGCAAAAGGCTGAAGCCAGTCTTCAGGTCTCAGGCAATGTTACTCATCCCTCTAGCATAGTTAACCAGTGAGACTGCTGGAAGATTCCCGGAATAAGGAGAGAATAAGCAGGAAATCCGGGAATCCTCTAACCAGGATATCTGAAACTCTGTAGACGATGTGAGAAAGACCCTTTAAACAGGTCCACATTCATGGGTCCAAACGGATTACCAGGACGTGTACTCAAAGCATACATGGACCAACTGGCAAGTGTCTTCACTTACATTTTCAAACTCTCCCTGACCGAGTCTGTAAAACCTACATGTTTCTAACAGACCAGCATAGTCCTTGTGCCCAAGGAAGTGAAGGCAACCTGCCTAAATGATTACCTCCCGTGGCACTCATGGCGGTAGCATGAAATGCTTTGAAAGGCTGGTCATGGCTCACATCAACAGCATCCTTCCGGAAACACTAGACCCACTCCAATTTGCATACCGCCCCAACAAATCCACAGATGTTGCAGTCTCTATTGCACTCCACACTGCCCTTTCCCACCTGGACAGAAGGAACACCTATGTGAGAATGCTGTTCATTGACTACAGCTCAGCGTTCAACACCAGTGCCCTCAAAGCTCATCAATAAGCTAAGGACCCTGGGACTAAACACTTCCCTCTTCAATTGGATCATGGACTTCCTGACGGGACACCCCAGGTGGTAAGGGTAGGTAACAACACATCTGCCACACTGATCCTCAACACAGTGGCCCCTCAGGGGTGTGTGCTCAGACCCCTCCTGTACTCCCTGTTCACTCATGACTGCACGGCCAGGCAAGACTCCCAACACCATCATTAAATTTGCCGATGACACAACAGTGGTAGGCCTGATCACCGACAAACGAGACAGCCTATAGGGACGAGGTCAGAGACCTGGCCATGTGGTGCCAGGACAACAACCTCTCCCTCAACGTTATCAAAACAAAGGAGATGATTGTGGACTACAGGGAAAAGATGACCGAGCAGTGGAGTGGAGCAGGTTGAGAGCTTCAAGTTCCTTGGCGTCCACATCACCAACAAATTAACATGGTCCAAGCACACCATGACTGTCGTGAAGCGGACACGACAAAACCTATTCCCCCTCGGGAGACTGAAAAGATTTGGCATGGCTCCTCAGATCCTCAAAAGGTTCTACAGCTGCGCCATCGAGGGAATCCTGACTGGTTGCATCACTGCCTGGTATGGCAGCTGCTCGGCCTCCGACCACAAGGTACTGGAGAGGGTAGTGTGAACGGTCCAGTACATCACTGGGGCAAAGCTTCCTGCCATCCAGGACCTCTATACCAGGTGGTGTCAGAGGAAGGCCCTGAAAATTGTCAGACTCCAGCCACCCTAGTCATAGATTGTTCTCTCTGCTACCACAAGGCAAGCGGTACCGGAGCGCCAAGTCTAGATCCAAGAGGCTTCTAAACAGCTTCTACCCCCAAGCAGTAAGACTCCTGAACATCTAGTCAAATGGCTACCCAGACTATTCACATTGCCCCCCCTCTCCACACCACTGCCACTCTGTTGTCATCTATGCATAGTCATTTTAATTAACTCTACCTACATGTACATACTACCTCAACTAACCGGTGATCCCGCACATTGACTCTGTACCGGCACCCCCGTATATAGCTTCCACATTAACTCTGTACCGGCACCCCCTGTATATAGCCTCCACATTGACTCTGTACCGGTACCCCTGTATATAGCCTCAACATTGATTCTGTACCAGCACCCCTGTATATAGCCTCCACATTGACTCTGTACCAGTACCCCCTGTATATAGCCTCCACATTGACTCTGTACCAGCATCCCCTGTATATACATTTACATTTACATTTAAGTCATTTAGCAGACGCTCTTATCCAGAGCGACTTACAAATTGGTGAATTCACCTTCTGCCTCCACATTGACTCTGTACTTGTACCCCCTGTATATAGCCTCCACATTGACTCTGTACCGGCACCCCCTGTATATAGCCTCCACATTGACACATTGACTCTGTACCGGTACCCCCAGGTGTACAGAGTTTCCTCCGACACATTGATGCAACTGCCTTCCGGGTTAAGTGGGTAGTGTCAAGAAGCAGTGCGGCTTGGTTGGGTTGTGTTTCTGCGGATACACGGCTCTCGACCTTCGCCTCTCCCGAGTTCATACGGGAGTTGCAGCGATGAGACAAGACTGACTACCAATTGGATACCATGAAATTGGGGAGAAAAAGGGCTATTTTTTTTAATACATTTTACGAACAAAAAGATTGTTAAACAAATCAAAATATAAAATATATGTTAGATTCTTCAAAGTAGCCACACTTTGCCTTGATGACAGCATTGCACACGCTTGGCTTTCTCTCAACCAGCGTCATGAGGTAGTCACCTGGAATGCATTTCAATTAACAGGTGTGCCTTGTTAAAAGTTCATTTTTGGAATTTCTTCCCTTCTTATTGCGTTTGAGCCAATCAGTTGTGTTGTGACCAGGTAGGGGTGGTATACAGAAGATAACCCTATTTGGTAAAAGACCAAGTCCATATTATGGCAAGAACAGCTCAAATAAGCAAAGAGAAACGACAGTCCATCATTACTTTAAGACATAAATGTTCGTCAATCCGGAAAATGTCAATAACTTTGAACGTTTCTTCAAGTGCAGTCGCAAAAACCATCAAGTGCTATTTATTTAGAATTCAAGGCACTCTTAACTACCATGGCTACCACAGCATTCCGCAGTGATACACCATCTGTCTGGTTTGCGCTTAGTGGGACTATCATTTGTTTTCAACAGGACAATGACCCAACAGGGCTATTTGACCAAGAAGGAGAGTGATGGAGTGCTGCATCAGATGACCTGGCCTCAACAGTCCCCCGACCTCAACCCAATTGAGATGGTTTTGGATGAGTTGGATTGCAGAGTGAAGGAAAAGCAGCCAACATGTGCTCAGCATATGTAGGAACTCCTTCAAGATTGTTGCAAAAGTATTCCAGATGAAGCTGGTTGAGAGAATGCCAAGCTGTCCTCAAGGCAAAGGGTGGCTACTTTGAAGAATCTAAAATGTAAAATATATTTAGAATTTTTAAAACACTTTTTTGGGGTACTGCATGATTCCATATGTGTTATGTCATAGTGTTGATGTCTTCACTATTATTCTACAATGTGAAAATAGTAAAAATAAAATAAAAACCCTTGAATGAGTAGGTGTCCATACTGTACATATCTGCCACACTTCTTGATGGCCTTACTGATACTATTACCACCAGTCTCACTTGTTGTTGTCCTTACTGCTACTACTACGACCAGTCTTACTTCTTGATGTCCTTGCTGCCAGCCCAGTATCCTCCGATGGCCACCGTCCCTACAGCCATGAGGAAGATGATGACCATGTTGTAGTCCAGAACAGGCTCGCTCGGGGCGTACATGGCCACCTCTCGGCCCTGTCCAAACGTCTGCAGGGGACAGGAACATGGCATTTGGGTCAACTTATTGATATTTGTTAGTCAAGTTAATTGTCAAACATTAAGTTTGTTTGAACAGAGTCACATACAGGAGGATGCAACATGCCAACCGCAGCAGATAAAACATGACATAAATAGAGCTGACCTGGTACCTTAATGCTTTCTCCACATGTTAGACGCATCTCTGATCTATAAGATATATACTTTACTGAACATTGCACAATCCCACATTGTGCCTTGCTGAACAGTGTTTATGTAGCCTGGTCCCAGATCTGTTTGTGCCTTCATTCTACTCCTTTGACGGTCCTTGTCATGCCAAACAAGCATGATGGCTGGTACCTAGGCTAATATTGGTTGGTCTCCCCTCTCACCTTACTGATGTCCAGCATGTCAGTGTAGCTGAGCAGCACCACAGGGATGTCTATCTTCTCATACTGAGTCTTGTTTCCTGCCGGTGGGGTCTTATCAGGAAAAATGAATGAGCAAATACTGTACAGAAGCAAAAGCCTTTTGGAGAAATCTATATTCAATCTATTATTCATACACCAAGTAGGCTACTAGGACAGATAAACACGATGACCTACAGTCACCTCCAAAATAATTGGCACCCTTGACAAAGCAAAAAAGACTGTATAAAATAAATAATACAAATACTGTGCTATATTGTATGCTAAAATCATATTATTTTATACTAATGCAATTGCTCAGAGAAACAACCAGAAAATAGGTGTCAAAAGTATTGGCAGCCCTGTTTTCAAAACTCCGGCATCTTTTTCAAAAATATTTCATGAATTTGGAGAACACATTGGGAAGGATCTTAGACCATTCCTCCAAACATAATATTTCCAGAACGTTGATATCCTTCAGTCTGCACTTAGACTGCCCTCTTCCATTTAAACCACAGATTTTTAAAATCAGGTTCAAGTCAGGAGACAGATGGCCAATGCAAAATGTGGATTTTGTGGTCAATTAACCATTTCATTGTGAATTCAAAATACAGGTTTTTGGTTAAAATATCCTGGTACTTGTTAAGGTCAATGGCATCAGGAACTCTTCCAAGGGCCCCAGGACCAGTGGAAGCAAATCAGCCGCATAACATCAAAAGATCCACCACCATATAGGCAGGTACCAGTAGGTATGAGGTTATTTTCTGCATACTTCATTTGACGCCAAACCCACCACTAGTGTACGTGGTTTTGAGACTTAGTGACCCGAAGATACCAAGTTCTGTAATTTTCAACTTTGGCTCTTGGATTTTTCTTTGACTCCCAAACCATCTTCTTCACTGTGCATGGGGACACTTGCATCCAATACCAGGCAAGTGGACCACTGTTCCAGTGGTTTTAAACTTCTTAATTGTTGCCCTAATAGTGGTAAGTGGTATATTTGTTAATTTCTCTAGCAATTCTTGTTGTACCTAATGCCTGATTTATGAAGACGAACAACCATTTGTCTTTTCTTTGCCTTTTTTCATGGTGATGGATGACATACGTTGTACATGTGTGTTACCATGTTTTTATACCCCCAGTGAAACTGGAAGACATGTAAGGCCACAAGACAGTACAAACTGAGATTACATTTTCTTTTTAAGTAGAATGTTATTGCAGATTTCATTTTGTTTGATTTCATTTCTAAGAATCTTTAGGGGTGCCAATAATTTTGACACATCTTTGAAAAAACATATATTACTTCTTAAACTAAATCTATTTCTCTAAGCAATTGTATAATTTTCCATACAATATAGCTCAGTATTTATATCATTTATTTATACAGTCTTTTTTGCTCATCTTTATCAAGGGTGCCAATAATGTGTGACTGTATAACCTGAATACTAAGGTGTGTTCAAATGCTCTTATTCTGCTTCCAAGCCTATTAGAACTGCAGTAGTGAAGATCAAAGGAAACAGGAGAGATAGCTAAAGAACATAGACAAGTATGGAACCACAGGCTAACATGATAGGACTTGCTGAATGATATGGTTTGACTCTTACTAGCCTGTCTTTTCTGAATGATATGAGTTGATTCATGCCAGCCTGTCTATGATGTGAGTTGACTCTTACCAGCCGGTCTTTGCTGAATGATATGACCAGTAATGTAGTTGTAAATGCTGATTGCCATCCGCGGTAAGTAAAGTTGTGCTCCCTATACTTTCAATGCCATTTTTTCTGCCGAAGGTGGGTGAACACAAATGTGGTTTTACCCTCCAATACACCATTGGATATGACTCTTTACCAGCCTGTCTTTGAAGAAAGATTCAACTCTGAACAGTCTGTCTTTGCTGATGATGAGCAGGCCTTTAGCTCCGTTGAGCTGGGCCAGGCGGACCTTCTCGTAGAAAGTGCAGTTCCCCCTCATTACCATGGGGATACAATTGGGGAAGCCCCCTCCGGGACGTCCGACGAGGAACACAGGACTGACGGTGTCAGGTCATAGATCTGGAGACGGGACTGGAGACAAAGGATAGGTTAACAATGGGGAGCACTCGCAATGTTTCAACTTGTCAGGGCAGCTGTATTTTGAGAGTATCCAGCATAGAGCACAAACACACACAAATGTTTGTCCGAAATCTCTCAGGAATTTAGGTTACTCCACCACTTACTGCTTTGTTGAGGTGCTGAGGTAGACGAGCCCACTGGGAGTTGAAGAAGACGCAGTAATCTTTTCCTTTGCTCTGGCCTTTGTTTCTGAAATGGGCCTTGCCATATTCCCCGACAACCTTGCATAAGAGAATGAAAATTATTAACAGACAGTGACAGTGGTCAGAAGAACTTAAGATGTTTCAGAGACTGGCCGAGACCTTGATCATGACTCTCAGTTCCATTACATTACACATAAGAGTCATTGGACGAAGATGAAATGTTCAGACCGAGCCCCGACACTCAATCGGAACCAGTGGAGGCTGCTGAGGGGAGGACAGCTCATAATTACGGCTGGAATGGAGTCAATGGAGTGGTATCAACCACATGGAAACAACGTCTTTGAGGTGTAGGATACCATTCCATTGACTCTATTATAGACATTACTCTGAGCCGTCCTCCCCTCAGTAGCCCCCACTGGTCTGAACATTAACACGCATCATTTGCGGTACGGTTTTGGAAGCATAAGAACCGTATCCTTTAGAGGTCGGCCGATTAATCGGAATGGCTGATTAATTAGGGCCGATTTCAAGTTTTCATAACAATCGGAAATCGGTATTTTTGGACACCGATTTTATAATTTTTTTTTTTTACACCTTTATTTAATCTTTATTTAATGAGGCAAGTCAGTTAAGAACACATTCTTATTTTCAATGACGGCCTAGGAACGGTGGGTTAACTGCCTCGTTCAGGGGCAGAACGACAGATTTTCACCTTGTCAGCTCGGGGATTTAATCTTGCAACCTTACAGTTAATTAGTCCAACGCAATAACGACCTGCCTCTCTCTCGTTGCACTCCACAAGGAGCCTGTTACGCGAATGCAGTAAACCAAGATAAGTTGCTAGCTAGTTAAAATTATCTTATAAAAAACAATCAATCATAATCACTAGTTAACCACATGGTTGATGATATTATTAGATATTATCTAGCGTGTCCTGCGTTGCATATAATCTAACTGAGCATACAAGTATCTGACTGAGCGGTGGTAGGCAGAAGCAGGCGCATTAACATTCATTCAAACAGCACATTTGGGCGGTTTGCCAGCAGCTCTTCGTTGTGCATCAAGCATTGAGCTGTTTATGACTTCAAGCCTATCAACTCCCGAAATGAGGCTGGTGTAACGAAGTGAAATGGATAGCTAGTTAGCGCGCGCTAATAGCGTTTCAAACGTCACTTGCTCTGAGCCTTGGAGTGGTTGTTTCCCTTGCTCTGCATGGGTAACGTTGCTTCGAGGGTGGCTGTTGTCGTTGTGTTCCTGGTTCGAGCCCAGGGAGGAACGAGGAGAGGGACGGAAGCTATACCGTTACACTGGCAATACTAAAGTGCCTATAAGAACATCCAATAGTCAAAGGTTAATGAAATACAAATGGTGTAGAGGGAAATAGTCCTATAATTCCTATAATAACTACAACCTAAAACTTCTTACCTGGGAATATTGAAGACTCATGTTAAAAGGAACCACCAGCTTTCATATGTTCTCATGTTCTGAGCAAGGAACTTAAACGTTACCTTTCTTACATAGCACATATTGCACTTTTATTTTCTTCTCCAACACTTTGTTTTTGCATTATTTAAACCAAATTGAACATGTTTCATTATTTATTTGAGGCTAAATTGATTTTATTGATGTATTATATTAAGTTAAAATAAGTGTTCATTCAGTATTGTTGTAATTGTCATTATTTCAAATAAATAATATTTTTTTTTAAAAAATCGGCCGATTAATCGGTATCGGCTTTTTTGGTCCTTTTTTAGTATCCTTCATATAAGCAAGAAATCATCAAAAAAACTACAGGTTAAATTGATACACACTTTTACAGGGTTAGTGTTCCCATACAGCCTTATCTCCATGTTACAGCACGTTTACGGAAGACAGAGGGACCCCCTGTGCTAATTAGCTCTTTAGCATGCTCCAAACATGTGTAACGGAAGAAGGCTGCCAGAAGCGTGTTGTCACCAAAAATATACTGTCGGCTGCAACTGTGATGAAGCCGGTTATAACACTGTATATTTTGCATTTGACAAATTATTTTGATGTAATATTAAAGTAAAGGGCTTCATGTTTCTAGAACGGTATCTAAATTGAGAATCGATACACGTTTAGATGGAGTATTTGGCTGTCAGAGCCAGTCTACCTCTGAAAATAACAAGGTTCTCGGACTTTAAAGTGACAATCAGCAGTAGAAACAATAACAAAGGCGTGTCCCCGCCCGTTTCGGTAAAAAGCTGATGATAGGGCTGGAGAAATGTAACCACCCTCAAATTCATAGACAGAGCTATGATGCATCTCTCCAAATCTCTCCAACTTCTGGCTACTTCTTCTTTGGGCTTTATATGGTGGTTGGCAACCAACTTTAAGGTGCATTACCACTACCAACTGGACTGGAGTGTGGACCTCAGTTCATCTTTCAATCACCCAAGTGGGTATATGCTCCTAAAAACCAATGAGGAGATGGGAGAGGCAGGACTTGCACATGTCAAGTGTCACACATAGAACCAAGTTCTATTTTAGCGTCTGGATACGCAGACGCTCGTTGATGCACACACGATGCAAGCGGTGTGGTCAGCATGTAATGCACCACATTGCAGTGCTAGAGGAGTCATTACAGACCCGGGTTCAATCCCGAGCTGTATCACAACCGGCCATGATCAAGATTCCCATGTGGCAGCACAGAATTGGCCCAGCATCGTCAGGGTTAGGGGACTGTTGTTCCCGTTGCTCTGCAAGGGCCGCGGCTTTTGTGGGTAACGATGCTTCGTGGGTGACTGTTGTTGTGTGCAGAGGGTCCCTGGTTCGCGCCCGGGTATGGGTGAGGGGATGGTCTAAAGTTATACTGTTACACACACTAATTACCTCGACAAAAGTACGAGTACTGACTGTTTAGATTGTTTTACAGATTAAGGCCACATTATATTGGGTGAATAGACATGAGACCAATCTCACCTGTTTTATGAAAATAACTGCCCAAACCAGGTTTAGCGAAGCCTTCATGCTGCTTAGTTTATTGTTATCTCCCAATTACCCGCACTGCTCCGGTCTGGTCTTGACTAGTTACCACAGCCACAAAATCATAAGTATGGCTAAACTCCGCCTATTTCTAAAAAGTATCTTATTTAAATCATATTTTAAACCGAAACTTAACTCCACTGCTAACCTTATACCTCAACCTTAAATTAAGGCCAAAAAGCTAATTTTTGTTCATTCATTAATTTTTATGACACCCACTGCTCAGCACACAGTGCGGCCACCAGCTGTTTTGCCAGCTCCCGCCCATATTATCAAATGCGTTTATCATTGGTTGATTTTGATCCAGCGCCGAGGTACATACATTTTGATTGGTTTACATCGATGCCATTGAAATTATTTTGATAAAATACAGGTGTTTTCTGTCAGCATGCTAGCTAAACTTGTGATTAACAATACATTGAGGAGTTAAAATTGGTCTAAAATAGGCTAAATTTGATTTAATGTATATAGAAACAACTTAAAACAGCTGAGCAAAAATTTATTATTTTGCTTCTTCCGGGTCAAAGGTTGGAGTTCGAAAGGCGAAGCTGGAACAGTTTAAAAATGGCGGTGAGTCAACCATATCTTCCGTAAACTTTTTTTAAAATCGTCGTAAACTATTTATTGACTATTGTATATTATTTACTTAGCGATTGAAAATACGTGTCTCTTTCAATCCAGCAACAGTATTCTGGTAACTAGCAAGTGAGGGCAGAGTAGACATATTTGGGAGCGTGCTAATTAGATTGCATCGTGTTGTCAATGAAACCGACTAAGCAAAAAGTTATCTCTTGAAACCCCATTGGGACGTTGCAGATGACGAGAATATATCCAGCAACACGTGCAACGTTAGACTACATAAGAACATTCCGTATAGACATTAAAAAAAAACATAATCATCAAATGAACTCAAGTTGTCTGAGAATGATGGGCCGTCTACTACAAAAACCTAACAGGGCAGTTCATACAGGCTGCAGGAGGTTGTGGAATATTTGGTAGGCTTTTATACTGAACAAACATTTTAACGCAACATGTAAAGTGTTGGTCCCATGTTTCATGAGCTGAAATAAAATATCCCAGAAATGTTATATACGCTCAAAAATCGTTTTTCTAAAATTTTGTGCACAATTGTTTTACAGCCCTGTTAGCAGTGCTTGACTTGGGATGGAAGAAGTGCAGCTGTCTTTTTCCAAATCGGTCCATTAGACTATGTTCACTGAAATTCACAAATTACATTATGCTGGACATACCTGATTATTTACTGTTAATGGGTTCTACAAATTTTCCATGACTTCTAACCAAATGTTCATTATTATTATAGCCTACATGAAAAAGTAAGTATTATTGGCACTGGAAAGCTGCTCTGTGTGATGTAGACATACCACCTTCTACAGTGGTTGTGCCCTTCATCAAGGCACTTAGTCCCCCACGTAGAGCTGCACTATTAGTCACATGCTGTTAACATGTGGTCAACCCTCCATCTGGAGAGCTCCTGGGTGTGCAGGCTTTTTCAACATTTCAACCAAATACTTTTGTCTTTATACAATGATTCCCTCATTCAATTAAACAGGGGTCAAATGGATACGGTAGGCTACTTCAAAGCAAGGTATCTAACTAGACATGTTTATAAGGCTGAAATATTAATGTTTCTGGGGAGATCTATGCACAGCAAGTTATTTGTCAATTAGGCTACTCTTAAAAATATTCTACCGTTGTCGCAATTACATGGCTAATATTTAATAGAGGAGAATCCCAGCTTTCCAAATGTGCAGATGTATTTAGGCTCTACAGTGCCGGTGGAAAGGCAACAATGAAATGAATGCTTAGCTACAGTTAACTAGTAGCAGTTGTCTCGCTAGGTATGTTTTGAATTGGTGATCTAGTTAGTCTGTCGTTATTTTATACCTGCTTCTGAAATGTCGCTCTCTCTCCTCGGGCAACGGCCCACTCGCACTGGCACACTCAGCACGATAGACCTGCACTGAAGGGTCATTCCGATATTGGCTGATATGTAGTTGTTTAATTGATTGATCATTTTTAAAGTGTGCGTTCATGAATTACATTAACAATTCTGAAACTAATTTCCATGACTTCGTGACCATACAAACCCTTATTTGACAATTTGGAACAGTGCATCATGCCATTCAGGCTGGCACATTTTCAATCTGCAATCTCGAAAAAGCCCACTGGCACACACAGATTCACAGATTAGAGGCAAATAAACTTGAACTAAGCGGAATCCAGAAATGAATACCCACTTTCCATTGCTATTCAATGAAGATTCCACTTTGATCAACCTTTTTTGCCTTGGTGTGTGCATCTGGAGCCAGTGATGGGCTATTTTAGTTTTTTATAGGGGAGCCGGTATGCAATTCCCCCAAAATGTGAAGTGTCGGTACAGCCTTCAAACAGCTCCTGCCCAAGTCAAGCACTGCCTGTTAAGGAGCATTTCTCCTTTGCCACGATATGCCACACCTGTTAGGTGGATGGATTATCAAGAAGTTGATTAAACAGCGTGATCATTAGGGGTGGCAGGGTAGCCTAGTGGTTAGGCAAATAAGAATTTGTTCTTAACTGACTTACCTAGTAAAATAAAGGTCAAATAAAATAAAATTACACAGCTGCACCTTGTGCTGGGGACAATAAAAGGCCACAATGACACAGATGACTCAGGTTTTGAGGGAGTGTGCAATTGGTAACAGCTGTTGCCAGAGAATTGAATGTTACTTTATCTCCCGGTACTAGCTACTCACTGTTTATTATCTATGCATAGTCACTTTACCCCTACCTACATGTACATGTTACCTAAATTACCTCGATTAACCTGTACGGTATCCCCTGTATATAGCCTCGTTATTGTTATTTTATTGCAATTTCTTTTTTTCTTCTTGAAAATGCGTTGTTGGTTAAGGTCTTGTAAGTAAGCATTTCACGGTAAGGTTTGGCGCATGTGACAAATACAATTTGATTTGATAAGCCGACCACCAATGTCGTTTTAGAGAATTTGGCAGTACCTCCAACCGGCCTCACAACCACAGACCATCTGTAACTACACCAGCCCAGGACCTCCACATCCGACTTATTCACCTGCGGGATCGTACGAGGCCATCCACTAGGAACGCTAATGAAACTGTGGTTTTGCACAAACCATCTCAGGGAAGCTCATCTGCATGCCCTGTCATCCTTGACCTGACTGCAATTAAGCTTCAGTGGGCAAATGCTCATCTTCGATGGCCATTGTCACGCTGGAGAAGTGCGCTCTTCATGGATGAATCCCGGTTTCAACTGTGCCGGGCAGACGGCATGTATGGCACTGTGTAGGCGAGCGGTTTGCTGAACAAAGTGCCCCATGGTGGGGTTATGGTATGGGCAGGCATAAGCTACGGACAATGAACATAATTGCATTTTATTGATGGCAATTTGAATGCACAGAGATACTGAAATACTGTGATGAGATCTTGGTAGCCGCCATCATGTTAATGCACAGCCCCATGTTGCAAGGATTTGTACACAATTCCTGGAAGCTGAAAATGTCCCGGTTCTTCCATGGCCTGCATAGTCATCAGACATGTCACCCATTGAGCATGTTTTGAGATGCTCTGAATCGACGTGTAAGACAGTGTGGTCCAGTTCCCGCCAATATCCAGCAACTTTGCACAGCCATTGAAGAGAAGTGAGACAACATTCCACATGCCACAATCAACCGCCTGATCAACTCTATGCGAAGGAGATGTGTCGCGCTGCATGAGGCAAATGTTGGTCACACCAGATACTGACTGGTTTTCGGCTCTACGCCCCTACCTTTTTTGTAAGGTATCTCTGACCCAACAGATGCGTATCTGTTATCCCAGTCATGTGAAATCCATAGATTAGGGCCCAATGAATTGATTTCATTATATGAACTGCAACTCAGTAAAATCTTAGACATTATTGAATGTAGGGTTTATATTTTTGTTCAGTGTACAAGCATCCAAATTAATTTAGAAAAACTGGGGTGTATTATGTATTATGCAGTTCCCTCGTTCCGTTTGGTTCTTCAACGGTTTCCGTTGCAAGACGTAATGACTACACCTCTGGACAACCAGAAACTCTGTGCATTTATCAATAAACCTGAAACACGGAGGCGCAGTTCCTATTAGTGGCTAACTCAGGAGACTGCATGTACCAAGGGTAGATGCAAAAAAATGGCAGAGTGGATAATTTCTTACATAAACTCTAGCCTTTTTGGATTTGGTTGCCACTTCGTGGCAATTCTGAGGTAATAATTTTGAGCAGACTGTGCGAGCGTTTATGTGGTGAAATAGATTTAGAACTGCCCGCAACCTACGAGGTAAATTGGAGCCAAGCAACCAGCATAGCAACGGACGCTTTGGTTCAGTACGTAATCCGGTCATAACGTTGCAAATTCTAGCAACGGACCTTGCAACACAATTTTATTTTTTACTTAGCAACACAATCTAGAGCTCATCGAATCCCATTGTGACATAGAGGGGTCACTATTTGGCATGACAGCCCCCTTCTTGACATTCATTTCCTGCGATAGTACACTTTTTGCCATGGGGCGTAGAGAAAATAACCAGGTTTCCATCTAACCTTTTTATGCGAGTAAAGTACATGTTGGATTAAAAAAATGTCATGACAGGCCTAAAGGAAATAGCTAATTTGTCTGTAAACTTTAGAAGTGTCAACAAAACACTCCAGACAAGGTGGGATATTTTTGTGTCGGACTCCCAATCACGGCCGTTTGTGATACAGCCAGGGTGTCTGTAGTGACACCTCTAGCACTGAGATGCAGTGCCTTACACCGCTGCGCCACTCGGGATCCCCGATTGACCCCGCCCACCCTGAGCTCTTATGTCCATAATAATGCCATCATGTACTAGGCTACCTGTACTGTATCTGCCAGTTGTTGGCTATAGTGCACCAGTTGTTGGCTAGAGTGCACGTGCCAAGACCAGAGTGGGCACAATCACAATTTAATGCCATTTGTTTCTTTTCTAGCAGCCAGGGGTCCTAAGTGACCGTTTATTTCGCTTATGCCTGGAAACGGCCCTGCATAAACTTATCCTAAACCACCTAATATATCGTCCACTATCTGTTCTATAGTTCTTACAAATTGAAAATAGGTGTCTTTCAATCTAGTTACAGTCTTCTAACCACTACTAGCGAGAGATGGAGTGGGTTGAAATCTTTGTTAGCGTGAGGTTCAAATTCGGGATTGGTTCATCGCAGCGTGCTAAATAAATATACTAAATGTTTTCCTTTCAGGACAGAAACCAGGACAGAAACAAGGAAGGAGAGAAGAAGAAGAAAGAGAGTATCTTTGACCTGTCAAAGTACATTGATAAACAAATCCGTGTGAAGTTTCAGGGAGGACGAGAGGGTAGGCCTATATCACAGTTTTTCCCTTTTGATCTAGCTATTGAAAAGAAAGTGAAGATAACATTTACTTAGTCCTCTTCATTACTTTGTGAAAACATGCAGCTTTCACAACAGAACACTTTTAACTTTTGCCTGTGTGGAAATGCTGTTCCATGACTGGCCACAGTCTTCATCCTCTTCTCTAGTGTTCTTCTCCTTGATTCCATTCAAGATAATAATCCAAATGTATTTGTCTCAGCCAGTGGAGTCCTGAAGGGGTTTGACCCCCTGTTGAACCTGGTATTGGACAGCACCATCGAGTACTTGCGGGGTATGTAGTAGAAACTAAATCTTGCTTGTATGACCTCATATCACTTCTACAGAAGTAAAAATGCACTGCTGGGTTTTTGAGGAGACTGATGCCCACAGACTTAAATGGAACACGTATGTGATGTTGCCCCTCAGTAAAAAAAAATGACAATGAAACCAAAAGGTCATCTGTTGCCAATTTTATAAAGAAGGTTGTGTTGGGTCATTCATGGGGAAGTTGCACATACTGTCAATGACCTCTGGCCTGTTATGTCACTTCCTTCTGTTGTTTCCAGATCCTGACGACCAGTTCAAGTTGACTGAGGACACCCGGCAGCTGGGCCTGGTGGTTTGTAGAGGGACTTCCGTGGTGCTCATCTGTCCTCAGGACGGCATGGAAGCCATCCCCAACCCCTTCATCCAGCAGCAGGACGGATAGTCGGCCAGTCTCATTCCTCTCGGATGACCTCACAGTAGTCCAATTCCTGGGGAGTATGTCAATTGTATTTCCTTGATTCCTCGCATCCTCTACTTGCCTCCTTCGCAAAATGCATTGGAGAAGATCCGAGGGTGGGGAATGTAAGATTTACTCCGTGCTTTGAGAAGGAGACAAGGAGGGAGGATGTGAGGATTCAATTAAATATAATTGAGATTAACTCCTATGCTCCCCTGTCCCATCTCCCCAAGGTGTACTTCATGTTTACAGCCCCACACGTCTTTGAGTCCCTATAATCAGGAAAATCATTTTGTTGTAATTTAATTGGTTTTGCCAACCTGAATAGTGATCTAGCAGGGTATGGTGTGATAGCATGTATTTTGTTTATAACTGAAGAATAGTGATTTAAATGTTTGTTTTTGGTGGGGAAGTGTCTCTGACTGCAGATTTTTTTGTTGTTGCTGTGATGGTAAACACTGAAATGGTTTTATTACTTTTTACTACTGTTTTCCCAGTCAGGCCAGGATTGAACGATATGGCATATTATGTTTTTACGTTCCAAATGTAATACATTGACTCTTTTCTTTATTCGTGTGTTTTGAATTGTCTTTGAGCCTCAATGGAACATAGGGCACAACTGGAGTAAATAATTGTGGTTAATGAAACAGACCCATACACATGCCAAGCAGTGGCGATTTTAGCATTTAAATCTTGGTGGGGCAAAAGAAATCAGGTGGGATGCATGCCAGCAAAGCCACAAGACTAAACATGAATTGCACTATAACGGTGACAAACGATGCCCACAAACTGTTAGGGCCTACATATAGCTGTCCCAATATAAACAGACAATGAGAAGCTCTTACAATATTCAATGATTACATTTCTCTAAAACAGGTTATAGGCTATATGTGCACCACCAAGTTAGAACAGTAGGCAAAATGAATTAGGTTGAGGCACATTGAACACCGTTTAGGTCTTTGCGTGTCAAAAAAGATGCATGTCAAATAACACAATTCTATTCTAGAATGTTGTGTGTGCTGAAGTTGTATGTGCAAGCCAAGCAGCAGCACCATGAGTGACACAACACTGAGCCAATCACGGCGTAACGCTCCAGATTTTGCTGGCTCGCCCTACCACCACAGAAAGCACTGAGCTAGGCTGAAACATCTGCATTTTGGAGCTGTCTTACTCAAGAAAACAAAGAGACCATGTGTGTGTGCAGCTTTATTAACTGAATTCTATATATTTTACATTGTTTGCAAACTGATATGTGACATGTATTAATGCTAAATAACATGTAAAACAGGCAAGCCCAAAAAATATTATTATTTATTTGTTCTACAAATGTGGAGCTGCCCCACCTGCCCTGGATGACGGGTCGCCACTGATGCCAAGATGTCCAAGTTGTGGAAAAGATGTCATGTTTTAGTTGATGAAAATGTGACATGTTGCAATTGTGGGAACCATGAAGCAACTACTTTGGAATGCCTGACAAGGATGAAGGAGAATGAGGTGGCCAAAATCAGGGCTGTCCAGAGTGTTTCATATGCAGCGGTTCTTAAAAGGGTGGAGGGTTCAAATGGTGTTGCAGAAGAGTCCATGGTGGTGGATAAGCCTTCACTGCAGACTGCAGGGGTTGTCTTTCACCAGCAGGACCCAGATATTTCAACGGTTAAGAAGGTGGACATTGTGGCCTTTATAGCTGTGGTGATGAATGGCACTGCCGTGGTGGAGAGAAGGTCCAGGAAAATAGATGTTATTGTGGGTGCGGTTCCTGGGATTGAAATATTTCTTGGCGGAGGAGTTGCATGGAGTATTGTCACAAGCCATATGGAGATTTGAAGGAAGAAGTGGGAGTTTGTTTTTATCAATGTACTATTTTTATTTGGGTGGATTAGGTTAGTTTTCTCTGTCGTGTATGGATTTTCTTTTTACCTTTGTAATATATCAAATCAAATTGTATTTGTCACATACACATGGTTAGCAGATGTTAATGTGAGTAGTAAAATGCTTGTGCTTCTAATCCCGACAATGCAGTAATAACCAACGAGTAATCTAACCTAACAATTCCACAACTACTACCTTATACACACAAGTGTAAAGGGATAAAGATATATGAATGAGTGATAATACAGAACGGCATAGGCAAGATGCAGTAGATGGTATAGAGTACAGTATATACATATGAGATGAGTAATGTAGGGTATGTAAACATATTAAGTGGCATTGTTAAAGTGGCTAGTGATACATTTTTACATCAATTCCCATTATTAAATTGGCTGGAGTGGAGTCAGTGTGTTGGCAGCAGCCACTCAATGTTAGTGGTGGCTGTTTAACAGTCTGATGGACTTGAGATAGAAGCTGTTTTTCAGTCTCTCGGTCCCTGCTTTGATGCACCTGTACTGACCTCGCCTCCTGGATGATAGCGGGGTGAACAGGCAGTGGCTCGGGTGGTTGTTGTCCTTGATGATCTTTATGGCCTTCCTGTGATATGGTGGTGTTGGTGTCCTGGAGGGCAGGTAGTTTGCCCCCAGTGATGCGTTGTGCAGACCTGGAGAGCCTTACGGTTGTGGGCAGAGCAGTTGCCATACCAGGCGGTGATACAGCCCGACAGGATGCTCTCGATTGTGCATCTGTAGAAGTTTGTGAATGCTTTTGGTGACAAGCCGAATTTCTTCATCCTCCTGAGGTTGAAGAGGCGCAGAACGCACCCTTGTGGGGCCCCAGTGTTGAGGATCAGCGGGGTGGAGATGTTGTTACCTACCCTCACCACCTGGGGGTGGCCCGTCAGGAAGTCCAGTACCCAGTTGCACACTACGGGGTCGAGACCCAGGGTCTCGAGCTTGATGACGAGATTGGAGGGTACTATGGTGTTAAATGCTGAGCTACAGTGGGGCAAAAAAGTATTTAGTCAGCCACCAATTGTGCAAGTTCTCCCACTTAAAAAGATGAGAGGCCTGTAATTTTCATCATAGGTACACTTCAACTATGACAGACAAATTGAGAAAAAAAATCCAGAAAATCACATTGTAGGATTTTTTATGAATTTATTTGCAAATTATGGTGGAAAATAAGTATTTGGTTACCTACAAACAAGCAAGATTTCTGGCTCTCACAGACCTGTAACTTCTTCTTTAAGAGGCTTCTCTGTCCTCCACTCGTTACCTGTATTAATGGCACCTGTTTGAACTTATCAGTATAAAAGACACCTGTCTTCAACCTCAAACAGTCACACAAAAACAAATGCCCCAAACACGGGGACTAAAACAGTCCAGCAAAAAACCCACGAACAGGAAAACACGTTTAACCTCTAACGTGCACACTAGTCACACAAACAATCCCGCACAAAGAGCAGGCGGGCCGGCTGGCTAATAAAGCCCAACTAATCACCAAATAAACCACAGGTGTAACCAATAAACAGACAAGGAGGGTGAGGAAAGAATCAGTGGCAGCTAGTAGGCCGGTGACGACGACCGCCCGAGCGCCACCCGAACGGGAAGGGGAGACACCTTCGGTAGGATTCGTGACACATAGAGTCAAATAGTTAGATCAGGGCCATCAATGTGTCTGCTTGGGGGGGGGGGGAATATATACGGCTGTGATTATAATCGAAGAGAATTCCCTTGGTAGATAATGTGGTCGATATTTGATTGTGAGGAATTCTAAGTCAGGTGAACAGAAGGTCTTGAGTTCCTGTTTGTTGTTATGGTCACACCACGTCTCGTTAATCATTAAGGCATACCCCCCCCGCCCCGCTTCTTATCAGAAAGATGCTTGTTTCTGTTGGCGCCATGCGTGAAGAAACCAGCTGGCTGCACCGACTCCGTTAGCGTCTCTCAAGTGAGCCATGCTTCCGTGCAGCAAAGAACGTTACAGTCGCTGATGTTTCTCTGGAATGCTACCCTTACTCGGATTTCATCAACCTTGTTGTCAAAGAACTGGACATTGGCGAGTAGTATGCTAAGGAGTAGTGCGCGATGTGCCCGTCTCCGGAACCTGACCAGAAGACCGCTACGTTTGCCCCTTTTACGGTGTAGTTGTTTAGGGTCGCCGGCTGGGATCCGATCCATTGTCCTGGGTGGAAGGCAGAACACAGGATCCGCTTCGGGAGAGTCATATTCCTGGTTGTAATGATGGTGAGTTGACGTTGCTCTTATATTCAGTAGTTCCTCCCGACTGTATGTAATGAAACCTAAGATTACCTGGGGTACCAATGTAAGAAATAACACGTAAAAAAAACTAAATACTGCATAGTTTCCTAGGAACGCGAAGCGAGGAGGCCATCTCTGTCGGCGCCGGAAGTACATTAGCAGACTGAGGAAGGGATACAGGTAGAAGAACAATGTTTATCAGATGTCAAGTACAGACGATCACATGTAATTAGTAACAGTGCCACTTTCAGGCACTCCAGGTAAGTAAATGTACATAGACTTTTTTTATCTGTCTTTCTCTCGGAGTGTGTCTCTGGTTTCTTCTGTGGATTCTCTCGTTTGGTGTTCGTATGTATGACCTTGGCTGGTCATGTTTTCCAAGTACAATTGCTGGTTATCATTTGTTGTCTGGTCTGATCCTGACTCGTTCTCCTTCCTTCATGACCGAAATCTTACGTGTGCCTTGGTCAAAGTAGTGATTTTGTCTCTGTTGTCTGCTTGTGAGACAGAGCCTGACATGCTGATAAGAGTCCTGGCTTTAACAATCTCTGATGTCAGAATCTTTGTCTTCAGCCTTCTTCCCATTAGTAGTTGTGCAGGTGAGAGACCTACTCCATCCAGGGGTGGGTTTCTGTACTTAAGGAGAGCTATGTAAGGATCTCTGTTGATGTCTTGTGCTTTTTTCAACAGGTTCTTTACAGTCTGAACTGCTCTCTCAGCCTGGCCGTTTGACTAGAAATCTAGGGCTCGACGTGACATGATTGAACTCCCAGCTCGTAGAGAACTCTGACATTTCTTGACTCACCAACTGTCTTCTATTGTCGGAGCACAAAACGTTGGGCACCCTATGCCTTGAGAAGATCGACTTTAGTAATGATATGTTTACTTGGTGTACCACTGCTCTGAGATGTCTGGGTATTTTGAGTAGTAGATATTCTGTGTCGTAATGGAAGAGGTCCACTCCAACTTTGGCCCAAGCTCTCTGGGACTGAATGAGACATGAGCAGCTCTCTTTGGTTGTTGTTTTAATGTGTTTTGCAGACTTCACATTTTGTCACATCTTCAATCGGTTTAGCCATGCCTGGCCAGAATAGAACATCATTTGCATTTTACGATTCCCGTGTGTTCTTCATGGATTTTTTCCATAATTTCTTCTCTCATTATATGAGGAACGACAAGTTTTGAACTTTTGAACAGCAGTCTATCTGAGTATGTCAAGTCCTCTCCGAAGGTTCAGTAGTGCTGTATTTTCTTTGTAACTTTCCCTCTCGTATCTGGCCATCCTTTAACTGTTTCTGTGACTAGTCTTAACTCTTCATCTTCTGCCATTGCTGTTTTGAAATACTGCAATTTCTCTTCTGAAATAGTGATGTAGTTTACATCCAGCTCACCATCCATCAATTGCTCTCTCTGTTCCTTCAGGTATGCTCAGCTCAGTGCATCAGCGATGTGCACCTCTGTTCCTGGTTTGTATATCACATTTAGACTATCTCTGTACTCTCATCAGCATTCTACTACACGGGCTCTGACGCTCGACGGATGTGGCAGGGATTGAAAACTATAACGGACTACAAAGGACCGTAGATGCCCAGTGACACGAGCCTACCAGACGAGCTGAATGCCTTTTATGCTCTCTTTGAGGCGAGCAACACTGAAGCATGTGTGAGAGCACCAGCTGTTCCAGACGACTGTGTGATCACGCTCTCGGTAGCCGTGAGCAAGACCGTTAAACACGTCAACATTCACAAAGCCGCGGGGACAGATGGATTACCAGGACATGTACTCAAAGCATGCGTAGAACATCTGGCAAGTGTCTTCACTGACATTTTCAACCTCTCCCTGACCGAGTCTGTAAAACCTACATGTTTCAAGCAGACCACCATAGTCCCTGTGCCCAAGAAAGCAAAGGTAACCTTCCTAAATGATTAGTGCTTTGAAAGGCTGGTCATTGCTCACAGCAACACCATCATGCCAGAAACCATACTCCAATTCACATACCGGCCCAACAGATCCACAGATGATGCAACCTCAACTTAATAGCACTCCACACTGCCCTTTCCCACCTGGAAGAAGGAACACCTATGTGAGAATTCTGTTCATTGACTACAGCTAAGCGTTCAACGCCATAGTGCCCACGAAGCTCATCACGAAGCTAAGGGCCCTGGGACTAAACACCTCCCTCTGAAACTGGATCCTGGACTTCCTGACGGGCCACCCCCAGGTGGTCAGAGTAGGCAACAGGGTGGGTGGGTTCCCGAATGCTGCAGCGGTCTAAGGCACTGCATCTCAGTGCTAGAGATGTCACTACAGACACCCTGGTTCGAATCCAGGCTGTAACACAACCTGCCATGATTGGAAGTCCCATAGGGCAGTGCACAATTGGCCCAGCGCCGTCCGGATTTGGCCAGTGTAGGCAGTCATTGTAAATAAGAATTTATTCTTAACTTACTTACCTAGTTAAATAAAGGTTAAATACATTTTTTTAAACACCTCTGCGACGCTGATCCTCAACACTGGGGCCCCTCAGGGATGCGTCCCTTCCTGTACTCCTTGTTCACCCACGACTGCATGGCCAAGCACGACACCAACACCATCATTAAGTTTGCTGAAGACACAACAGTGGTAGGCCTGATCACTGACAACGATGAGATAGGGAGGTGGCAGTGTAGTGCCAGGACTAGGGTTGCAAAGGGTCGTAAACTTTCCGGTAAATTCCCAGAATTCTTCCAGAAATTTTCCATGGGAAGTTAAGCCCAGGAATTTTGGGGATTTTGCTTAAATTCATCAATTCATTATAAAAGCCCTTCTTACATCAGCTGATGTACAGAAACCCAGCCTGAAACCCCAAACAGCACGCAATGCAGGTGTAGATTGCACAGTGGCTAGGAAAAACTCCCTAGAAAGACCGAAACCTAGGAAGAAACCTAGAGAGGAACGAGGCTATGAGGGGTGACCAGTCCTCTTCTGGCTGTGCCGGGTGGAGATTATAACAGAACATGGCCAAGATGTTAAAATGTTCATAGATGACCAGCAGGGTCAGATAATAATAATCACAGTGGTGGTAGAGGGTGTAACATGTCAGCACCTCAGGAGTAAATGTTAGTTGGCTTTTCATAGCCGATCATTTAGAGTAGCTCTACCGCACCTGCTGTCTCTAGAGAGTTGAAAATAGCAGGTCTGGGACAAGGTAGCACATCCGGTGGATACGGTAGGGTTCCATAGCCTCAGGCAGAACAGTTGAAACTGGAGCAGCAGCACGACCAGGTGGACTGGGGACAGCAAGGAGTCATCAGGCCAGGTAGTCCCGAGGCATGGTCCTAGGGCTTAGGTCTTCAGAGAGAGAGAGTGCGAAAAGAGAGAGAATTAGAGAGAGCATACTTAAGCTCACACAGGACACCGGATAAGACAGGAGAAATACTCCAGATATAACAGACTGACCCTAGCCCTCTGACACAAACTATTGCAGCATAAATACTGGAGGCTGAGATAGGAGTGGTCGGGAGACACTGTGGCCCTTCCGACGATACTCTGGGACAGGGCCAAACAGGCAGGATATAACCCCACCCACTTTGACAAAGCACAGCCCCCACCACCACTAGAGGGATATCTTCAACCAGCTTTACTATCCTGAGACAAGGCCAAGTAGAGCCCACAAAGATCTCCCCATGGCACGAACCCGAAGGGGGGGGGAGCTCCAACCCAGACAGGAAGACCACATCAGTGACTCAACCCACTCAAGTGACGCACCCCTCCTAGGGACAGCATGGAAGAGCACCATTAAGCCAGTGACTCCGTAATAGGGTTTGAGGCAGAGAATCCCAGTGGAGAGAGGGGAACCGGCCAGGCAGAAACAGCACGGGCGGTTTGTTGCTCCAGTGCCTTTCCGATCACCTTCACACTCCTGGGCCAGACTACGCTCAATCATAGGAACTACTGAAGAAATGAGTCTTCAGTAAAGACTTAAATGTCGAGACCGAGTCTGTGTCTCTCACAAGGATAGGCAGACCATTTCATGAAAATGGAGTTCTATAGGAGAATGCCTTGCTTCCAGCTGTTTGCTTAGAAATTCTAGGGACAGTAAGGATGCCTGCATCTTGTGACCATAGCGTACGTGTAGGTACAGTTGAAGTCCGAAGTTTACATACACTTGGAGTCATTAAAACTCCAAGTCATTAAAACTCATTTTTCAACCACTCCTCAAATTTCATGTTAACAAACTATAGTTTTGGCAAGTTGGTTAGGACATCTACTTTGTGCATGACACAAGTAATTTTTCCAACAATTGTTTACAGACAGATTATTTCACTTTTAACTCACTGTATCACAATTCCAGTGGGTCAGAAGTTTACATACACTATTTTGACTGTGCCTTTAAACAGCTTGGAAAATCCCAGAAAATTATGTAATGTCTTTAGATGTTCTGATAGGCTAATTGACATAATTTGAGTCAATTGGAGGTGTACCTGTGGATGTATTTCAAGGCCTACCTTCAAACTTAGTGCCTCTTTGTTTGACATCATGGGAAAATCAAAATAAATCAGCCATGACCTCAGAAAGGAAATTGGAGACCTCCACAAGTCTGGTTCATCCTTGGGAGCAATTTCCAAACGCCTGAAGGTACCACGTTCATCTGTACAAACAATAGTACGTAAGTATAAACACCATGGGACCACGCAGCCGTCATATCGCTCAGGAAGGAGAGGCGTTCTGTCTCCGAGAGCTGTACGTACTTTGGTGCGAAAAGTGTAAATCAATCCCAGAACAACAGCAAAGGACCTTGGAGGAAACGGGTACAAAAGTATCTATATCTACAGTAAAACGAGTCCTATATCGACCTGAAAGGCTGCTCAGCAAGGAAGAAGCCACTGCTCCAAAACCGCAATTTAAAAAAGCCTGACTACGGTTTGCAACTGCACATGGGGACAAAGATTGTACTTTTTAGAGAAATGTCCTCTGGCCATAATGACCATTGTTATGTTTGGAAGAAAAAGGGGGATGCTTGCAAGCTGAAAAACACCATCCCAACTGTGAAGCACGGGGTGGAAGCATCATGTTGTGAGGATGCTTTGCTGCAGGAGGGACTGGTGCAATTCACAAAATCGATGGTATCACGAGGAGGAAAATGATGTGGGTATATTGAAGCAACATCTCAAGACGTCAGTCAGGAAGTTAAAGCTTGGTCGCAAATGGGTCTTCCAAATGGACAATGACCTCAAGCATACTTCCAAAGTTGTGGCAAAATTACTTAAGGACAACAAAGTCAAGGTATTGGAGTGGCCATCACAAAGCCCTGACCTCAATCCTATAGAACATTTGTGGGCAGAACTGAAAAAGCGTGTGCGAGCAAGGAGGCCTACAAACCTGACTCAGTTACACCAGCTCTGTCAGGAGGAAGGGGCCAAAATTCACCCAACTTATTGTGGGAAGCTTGTGGAAGGCTACCCAAAACGTTTGACCCAAGTTAAACATTTTAAAGGCAAAGCTACCAAATTCTAATTGAGTGTATGTAAACTTCTGACCCACTGGGAATGTGATGAAAGAAATAAAAGCTGAAATAATTCATTCTCTCTACTATTATTCATTTCACATTCTTAAAATAAAGTGGTGATCCTAACTGACCTAAGACAGGCAATTTTTACAAGGATTTCCATACATGTTTCATTTTAAAACATTTATCTTACAAAGGAGTTGTTTCATCTAACTGCTTAACTATTTATCTGTACATGGAATTGTATTTCTCTTTGTTTTTTTGTTTTTTCTAATCTTTACAGGAAAATACCACAGCACTATCTGATGTGGAGACATTTCACTGCAGCTAATGTAGAAGGAAAAGCTTTGTACATTTGCAAATACTGTGCCAAATAATATGTGAAGAATGCAACAAAGATGCAAAATCATCTGGCCAAGTGCATAAAGTTCCCTCAGCGCTCCCAACAAGTGTAACCGATGTGAAATGGCAAGCTCGTTAGCGGGGTGCTAATAGCGTTTCAATTGGTGATGCGTCACTCGCTCTGAGACCTTGAAGTAGTTGTTCCCCTTGCTCTGCAAGGGCCGCGGCTCTTGTGGAGTGATGGGTAACGATGCTCCAAGGGTGGCTTTTGTCGATGTGTGCAGAGGGTCCCTGGTTTGAGCCCAGATAGGGGCGAGGAGAGGATGGAAGCTATACTGTTACACAAGCAACCACTGACAAAAGTCCTATTACTTCTATTCGAGGTGAAAATTATGAATCGGACACCTTATCGATAGCAACAGCTCATAGTCCTCCTGGAATCTGAAGTTGTTTTCACAAAATGGAGGAACGTACTCAGAGAAATGCTGATGAATGTCTTGCTCAAGCTGTGTATGCAACTGGTTCACATCTGATGCTCACATGCAATGTGTATTGGAAGAGATTTCTGAATGTTCTTAGCCCAGCATACACCCCTCCAACCAGGCAAGTATTATCTACTCATTTGCTGGAAGCAGAGTTCAACAGAGTTCAAGCGAAGGTCAAGCAAATCATAGTGAAAGCAGACTGTATTGCAATCATCTCTGATGGGTGGTCAAATGTTCATGGGCAAGGAATAATTAACTATATCATCTTCACCCCTCAACCAGTATTCTCAAGAGACAACAGACACACCGATCTCTACATTACAAAGGAGCTGAAGGCAGTCATCAATGACCTTGGACCACAGAAGGTATTTGCGCTGGTGACAGACAATGCTGCAAATATGAAGGCTGCTTGGTCTAAAGTGGGGCGTCCTAACCTCACATCACACCCATTGGCTGTGCTGCTCATGCATTGAATCTGCTCCTCAAGGACATCATGGCACTGAAAACAATGGATACACTCTACAAGAGAGCCAAGGAAATGATTAGGTATGTGAAGGGTCATCAAGTTATAGCAGCAATCTACCTCACCAAGCAAAGTGAGAAGGATAAGAGCACCACATTGAAGTTTCGAGCAACACCCGTTGGGGTGGTGTTGTCATCATGTTTGAAAGTCTCCTGGAGGGGAAGGAGTCTCTCTAAGAAATGGCCATATCATAGTCTGCCGATATGGACAGCCCCATCAAGAGGATCCTCCTTGATTATGTATTTTGGGAGAGAGTGGTAAGCAGCCTGAAACTCCTGAAACCTATAGCAGTAGCCATTGCACAGATTGAGGGGGGCAATGTCATCCTGTCTGATGTTCAGACTCTGCTTGCAGATGAAAGAGAAGAAATCCGTACCTCCCTGCCCACTTCACTGTTGCTCCCAGCAGAGGAAACTGCAGTTCTGAAATCCATCTGAGTGAAGACTTCTGCCTGAATCCCACACACGCTGCAGCGTACATGTTGGACCCCAAGCGTGCTGGCAAGAGCATCCTGTCTGGTGCAGAGATAAACAAGGCCTGTGGTGTCATCACTACCGTGTCTCGCCACCTTGGAAGAGGGCAAGGTCTTGGCAGTCTGGCGACGTACACTTCCAAGCAAGGGCTTTGGGATGGAGTTGAAATATGGCAGTCGTGCCAACATATCTCATCAGCCACCTGGTGGAAGGGACTTTGTGGATCTGAGGCTCTTTCCCCTGTTGCCTCCATCTCTCTCCAAATCCCACCAACATCAGCCGCCTCAGAGCGCAACTGGTCCTTGTTTGGCAACACTCACACCAAAGCATGCAACAGGCTGACCAATACCAATAAAGGGTTGAAAAATTCATGGCCATCTGGGCAAATTTGAGGCTTTTTGAGCCTGACAACGAGCAAAGGCGGCTGACAACGAGACAACGAACCTCCTCAACAAGGTTGGAAACTGACAGTGAAGATGTGGCCTCTGTCACGCCCTGGCCTTAGTTATCTTTGTTTTCTTTATTATTTTGGTTAGGTCAGGGTGTGACATGGGGGATTTATATGTTTTGTCTTGTCTTGTGGTTTTGTATGCTTATGGGGGCTGTTTCCTTTCTAGGTGTTTATGAAGTCTATGGTTGCCTAGAATGGTTCTCAATTAGAGGCAGGTGTTTATCGTTGTCTCTGATTGGGAACCATATTTAGGCAGCCATGTTCTTTGGGTATTTTGTGGGTGATTGTTTCCTGTCTTTGTGTTCTCTGCACCAGATAGGACTGTTTCGGGTTTTGCCACGTTTGTTGTTTTGTAATTGTGTTCATGTTGAGTTTCTCATATTAAAAACCATGAACTCTAACAATGCTGCATTTTGGTCCTCCTCTCCTTCGACAGAAGAAAACCGTTACAGCCTCAGAGTCTGATGTTCAAGAGCTGGACATTGAAGAGGTCCAGGGAGAAGATATGGAAGCCTGAGAGGAAGACAAGCAGAGCTTTAGTTTCTAGACTATCATTTTACAGATGTCTGTTGAAAAAGTTTTCAGGAGATGTGATGGATCATTGGGATCATTCAATATTCCCTTTTGTTGTTCAGTGAAATCATCCCATGTGAAGAGTCAATTAATTTAATTAAAGTTCAATTCGTAACTAAATATTTGTATTTATTTCTATTGGAAGGATTTAATCATTTGGAATTATGTCTTCTTACAAGGTGAAAGGTTTATGTTTCTGTCTCCATATGATATGGTAAATATATTCAACGCAAAAATGCAATGTGAATGGTATTAATATGAATTTGCATATATTTTAGTTAATTCCCATACATTCCTGTTAATTCCAATATATTCCCGTTAATTCCCACGGAAAGTGTCCACCTCTGAATAATCCCCAAAATGTGATTCTAGCCAGGACAACAACCTCTCTCGCAATGTGAGCAAACAGGCCCCCATTAACATCAACAGGGCTGTAGTGGTGCGGGTCGAGTGTTTCAAGTTCCTTGGTGTCCACATCACCAACGAACTATCATGGTCCAAACACACCAAGACAGTCGTGAAGAAGGCACGACAACACCTTTTCCACCTCAGGAGACTGAAAAGATTTGGCATGGGTCCCCAGATCCTCAAAAAGTTCTACAGCTGCACCATTGAGAGCATCCTAACCGGTTGCATTACCGCCTGGTATGGCAACTGTTCGGCATCTGATCGTAAGGCGCTACAGAGGATAACGAGTTTGGCCCTGTACATCACTGGTGCCAAGCTTCCTGACATCCAGGACCTATATACTAGGTGGTGCCAAGTCAGACTAGTGAATCTGCTACCGCACGGCAAGCGGTAACGGAGAACCAAGTCTTGGACCAAAAGGCTCCTTAACAGCTTCTACCCCCATGCCATAAGACTGCTGAACAACTAAACTAATCAAATTGCCACCTGGATTATTTACTTTGACACCCCCCAGTGTTTGTACACTGCTGCTACTCACTGTTTATTATCTATGCATAGTCACTTTACAATTTACATCGATTAACCTGTACCCCCGCACATTGACATCGGTACCGGTCCCTCCTGTATATACCCTCGTTATTGTTATGTACATTTAATTGTGTTACTTTTTAAAACTTTAGCTGCATTGTTGGTTAAGGGCTTGTAAGTAAGCATTTCACGGTAAGGTCTACAACTGTTGTATTCGGCGCATGTGACAAATAAAATTTGATTTTATGTCTCTGCAGTCTGGCTGGTGCTTTCTGGAGCGCCTTCTTGAATTTTGTTTCCAAAGGCCAAACTTTTCCACCTAGATATGTTTTACATACAGGTATTGATAAAACTTCTCGCAGCCATACACTATTGCCAGTAGCCCTTTTTTCAATTTGAGTATCTCTCTTTTGACAGTCTGTGAGGGATCTTGACCCGTATGTGATTGGCTGACCATCTTGCAGGATCACAGCTCCCAAGCCTTCTGAGCTTGCATCCACAGATAGTGTCGCTGTTTTTCTTTTATGTCGTAGTACTTTAACACTGGCGCATTGCTGACAAGTGTTTTCAAGCTTTTGAAGCTCTGTTCCTATGAAGACTCCGGTGAGACTGAACGAGACGTTCAGTGTCACTGGAGTCTTCACAGGAACAGAGCTTCAAAAGTCTCTTTCCAGCAGTTGTCTCAGTGGTGCACTGACAACTGAGAGATTTGGGATGAACTTTGCGAGATACTGCAACATTCCCATGAACCTCTGAAGTGCTGCTTTGTCCTCTGGCTCTGGCATTTCTTGTATTGCCCTGACCTTTTTGGAGTCTAGTTTCCGGCCTTTTTTGCTTAACACATGTCCAATGTAGCGAATTTCTGTCATTCTGGTTTTGCACTTGTCCTTATTTCAGTTTCAAGTTGATGCTTCTCAGTCTGTCTAGTAGCTATCTCAGTCTTCGGTCACGCTGCTTTGTGTCATCACCCCAGACAAGAATGTATTCCATGATGTTTACGACACCTTCCAGACCTACCAAACGCTGGTCGAGATTAAGTCCAGCAGTGGTTTCAATTTTTCCACATCCATAAATGTTTCATTCTCTGGGTGTAAGGCACACAGGGCCTCAACAAGATGGCTGTTTCGTTTGTTAAATCTTGCTGACATTTCTCCCAGTACAGCATCCAGAATGCTGAAAAACAGTCTTTTGCACTCCCTCTCATGATCCTCTTCTTGATGGCCCATTGTTGTTTCGACCACATATTCTTTCAAATTACTACTCACTACTCTTTGCCGTTTGCTTGGAGTGGGGGTGTCCGTGTGCTTGTATGTCTCCCATAACTCATCAAACTCACTGTCACGTCGCAGTTTTTCCACACAATTGTGGCCACTGCGGATGACTTGGATGCCAGTGTACAGATCAGTTGCTTCAACCTTAAGTAACTTATAAGGGGGATCGAGCAAGGCGTGAACCATGAAGGCAATGAATCTGAAGCTCGGTTCGGAAACAGCTTTCAATAGGCCCACAGCCTCAGGTCGCACCTCTGTACCGTAGCAGGGGTTACTCTCGATTTCTCTGAGCAGATGGAAGAAGCTGTCCAGAGATTTTATAAAGATACTCACCGTGGCCAGATGACCAGTCCATTGCTGCTCAAGCAGCCGTTTCAGTTTTTCTCCTGTAAATTGTGAGAGAAACTTGTAAATGGAATTACACACATTAAAAAAGTCATCCAATGCACCCTCAGAGGACATAGTGTGCACTATGACTAAATGCAGCTAGTGGTTAAAGCAATGCACTTACGGCACTTCCCGATTCAGCTTGTCCTGCACTACCTTTTGCATGCCCCCATGTTACCAGACATCACACTGGCGCCATCATAACATTGACTAAGAATCGTGTCGGTGCTAAGGCCAACATTTGTTAACTCTGACAGGACCAAGTTAGTCAGCTATAAAGCACCACATTCTTTACTCGTTGCCATTGACAGTAGCCACTCACAAACACGGTTGTTTTCGCCCACTTAACGGAATACAATTTAATTGTTCTCGCACCCGGTTGGGTCTTTAGTCCCATACACTTTAAGTGTGTACCATGAATCACCTACTACCTCACTCATGTTTCGTTCTGGATGTTATGAGATGTGTATGTGGCATTGTGGGGAATTGTGCTTAAGGCAAGTTCTTTGTCTTTCCTGAGCGTATAATCTAACATTGCCAGGAATAGTCCACCGCCCTCTCCCCTCTTGCATCCAAAGTTCCCGAGAGGAAGCTCGTTAACAGCAAGAAATTCTACAATGTCCACAATCGATGCCAAATACATACAATTTCTTGCAAGCTGTGCAGAATTAACAGGTGTTGAAATCTCTGCTCCCTGTGCATTCCTTGCTTGTCTTTCTGTCCAAAGTAACATGCATTTCAAATGTTCTTTGCTTGATGTGTGCCTCCCCAGTCCCTTGTTGCTATCAATGGCATGCTGGTAGTTATTATATCTGTAAGGGTTTTCCCCCTCTTCCTCTGAAGAGGTGTAGCAAGGATCGGACCAAGATGCGGCGTGGTAAGTGTCCATGTTTTTAATATGAAAAAAACTCAACATCAACACTAATACAAAACCGTGAACAAAACCGAAACAGTACCGTGTGGTGAACAGACACGGAAACAAACACCCACAAACCAACAGTGAAACCCAGGCTACCTAAGTATGATTCTCAATCAGAGACAACTAACAACACCTGCCTCTGATTGAGAACCATAGGCCAAACACAGAAATAGAAAAACATAGATACACAAAACATAGACTGCCCACCCCAACTCACACCCTGACCATACTAAATAAAGGCAAAACAAAGGAAAATAAAGGTCAGAACGTGACAATATCCAGTTTGGGTGAATGCCTTATCGGTGTTAGCATTGGAGCCGATGTAAAATTTTCGACAAGGATAGTAGAAAGTTGCACCTGCCTTGCAGGAATATTCCAGCCACTCTCTGCCTTTGAACCACACGCGAAAAAATGCCCGTTTTCTCCCACAGTACAGGCAGGTTGGATATTTCCCCAGATAAACCCACGCTGGCTCTTCATCACCGAGGCCGTCAGGCACTAACGGAGGCGTCGGTGCTTGTAATAACCTGGCAGTGTGCTGCTGCTAGGTTCGGTCTTGGCGGCTGCAGGTCCCTCCTTGGGTTGGTTACCTCCTATGTCACCAGGCTGCAAGATGGTTGCGCAGGTACCTTTGCTGCTGGGCTCGACGGCCTTGGCCTCTGTGATTAGCGTCAGCTCAGCGGCCTTGGCCTCTGTGGCAGGCTTCTCCCCCTCCTCGCCGCTTTGATCCGATGCTGCCATTGTGCCCTGGCGAAGCCACTTTCTAGTATCCACCATGCTATCAGCTACCTACCTAAATGTTAACATTAGCTAAATTCCATCCAGCTGAGCGGTGAAACTTTTATTTCTTCGTATAACGTAACTTTGAAAGTAAACCTAAACGGTCAAATTGACCTTGCCCTTCTACTGTGAAGGCCAATCAAAATGAGTTTATTTTGAACTGGTAAAATGTGTATGACGTACGTATGATGCATGCAAGGGAATTGCATGAATGAAGCAGACACAACGAATCGGTTGGGCATGACGGAGGGGGCAGATTGTGGGACAGAATATGGATACAAAACTGAGGGGGCACAATATTCCAACTAAGGGGGCAATGCCCCCTTTGCACCCTCATGGCGCTGGGCCTGGTTATGAATACTCCTTCCTTTAATGAAAGATGATTGAATTTCACTGATTATATCATCAAGGCCTTGTTTCAGCCTATTGACATAGACATGGGCTAGTAACTTATTGTCAGTTGCCAACAATGTGATTGGTCTCCAATTGTCCAGGTAAAGAGAGACCTTCTTTGGTTTGGGTATAAGAACTATTAGTTCCTGTCTCAAAGAAGGAGGTAAGATAGCATTAGCAATACTCTCTTTGTAGACCAAAAGCAATAACTCTAATATCAGGCCAAAAATGTTGATAGAATTCAGGAGATAACCATTCCGGTCCAGGAGATTTACCTATAGGCATTTGTTTAATGGCTTGGTCCAACTCGGTAATATCTACATCAGAATCACCGTTTCTTAAACCTTTCTTCTATAGGCTAAACAGAGTTATTAAAGGAATCAAAAAAGGAATCCAAGTTGCCTTCCCAAAGATGACATTGATATAGTGAACTGTAGAAAGTGTATTTTCTTATTAATCACTTCAAAATCATCAGATATAGTGTCATTTACATAAATGGATTAAATACTATTCCTACTCTGCTTACTTTTCTCCAAATTAAAGAAATAAGATGTTTTTTTCTCACCTTTTTCAATCCATTTGGCCTTTGAATGGATGAAGGCATCCTGTGCCTTATCGTTGTATATGTCGTTCACGTTGGCTTTTAGCAAGCTTTGGTTTTTATTTTCATTTAAATCAAGTTTATTGCTCAGCCTGTTAATATCAACAATAATATCCATGAGCTTGATGAATCTTTTCCGAACTAGCATTTTACCAGTAGCTACGGGACCCGTAGACAGCAAGACATCGAATTCTGAATTTAATCATTTCCCATTTGTTAGTAGGAGAAATAGCAGAATCGAGACAGGTCTCTCTGATAAGAGCTTTGGACTGTAAATAAAATGACTCATTCTTTCAAATAAAATAATGAAATGTTCAATATGCTTTAGAAAATCTCTTTGTCATTATCAAAACAAAATAGTAATGGAACAATGGTCTGTCAGAGGAGCTGAAGAAATACTACATTCACTGACAAGATTCATTAGATTGGAAGATACCAACCAATAATCATTTCTATATTTGAATTGCCTGTCGCTAGTTGTAGAGTTAAACCAATAACATTTTTTAAAGTTGGATTCTGAGAACGCCAAATATCGGAAAGGTGAAAGTTGGAGCAGAAATGTATAATGAAGTTATTTTAAAAATGGGCTGAATGCCTGGTGGGATACCTATCCATCCAGTCATCAGGAGCCCCTCATGCCATATGGTCCATCCTGATATTGAACATGCTGTAATTATCTTCCACCACTTTTGACTCCGGAGACGAATGCGGGACCCGTAGCCAGGTAACGTTATAATGTAGGTAGCTGTCTATATTATTGTGATTAAATTACGTCATTTTTAAAATAAAAGTGCCATTTTACACAAACGTTAGCGTTTGCTTCGAATGCCGACCGTGTGTATGACAAGCACAGCTAGTATGCAGCGATTGCTAAATTGGATAGCAAGACTGGCTAATGTAAGTTAGCAGCTAGCAAGTTAACTAGGTACAATCTGCTAGGTAGTGGAAGAATATGACGTGAGTATGACTGACTAATGCATCGACATCAGCCTGCTGTGTTGACTTCGGCCAAATATGGACGGCCAATGCTGGTGTTGTTGGATCAAATCAAATGTATTGGTCACACACACATGGTTAGCAGATGTTAATGCGTGTGTAGCGAAATACTTGTGCTTCTAGTTTCTGACAGTGCAGTAATATCTAACAAGTCATCTATCAATTCCCACACCACTACCTAATACACACAAATCTAAAGGGGTGAATGAGAATATGTACATATAAATATATGGATGAGCGATGGCCGAGCAGCAAGGGCAAGGTGCAATAGCTGGTATAAAATACAGTATATACATATGATATGAGTAATGTAAGATATGTAAACATTATTAAAGTGGCATTATTTAAAGTGGCAGTGTTTAAAGTGACTAGTGATCCATTTATTAAAGTGGCCAGTGATTGGGTCTCAATGTAGGCACCAGCCTCTCTGAGTTAGTGGTTGCTGTCTGGTGGCCTTGAGATAGAAGCTGTTTTTCAGCCTCTCTGTCCCAGCTTTGATGCACCTGTACTGACCTCGCTTTTTGGATAGTAGCGATGTGAACAGGCAGTGGCTCGGGTGGTTGTTGTCCTTGATTATCTTTTTGGTGGGGGAATGTGCGGGCTGTCATAAATCCATACTGTATGTGTTTGTTTGAGCTGATTTTATTATCACTGCCACCTAATGTTGTTATAACATGTCTATAACAATCAATCCTGTAGTTCATTTAGGCATTTCTGCTCATGTCAACATCACATTCATCTGTCATTGTTATGATATTGGTCTTTGTGCTCTTTCTCTGGTAGTTACTAAAACTATTTTGTTCCCCCTCTTCTGTATTTCAGTGTGATTCAAGACAGCTTCTCTCAGCAGCAACCCATGGCTGGCTTCAGGCAAGAGGATGTGGAGATGTTCTACGATATGGGGGAGGAGCTGGGGAGGTAAGTTCAGACATCTGTAGGGCTAACTACTATTACTATCTGAGAGCGCACAGATTCTTCTGCTTTTTCAAGATCGGACGTGTTTGTGTGATACTGTTTTGCTGGATGATACTAGCCTTGACTTGATTCAGCTTGCCCGGTGCATCAGTGGGTAGAGTTCGCACTTCAGGGTGAGTGAGGTAAACTCTAAACCTGGCCTACCCAGCACATCAGACAGTTTCAATCAAGTATGAATATGTTTTCAATGAGGTGGTAGAATAATACAGATCTCTTATCACCTTTTCGTTCTCGCTTGCATGTGAAGTGAAACACAATTTCTCCAAACAATCTTTTTAATATAGAATCCGTTGTTTGACTCTCATAATTGATATACCAGTATAATACCACTTATTTAACTTTGAAAATGCATAGCAGGAGGAAAACATCCATTGGCACATCCCCAGTGTATTTGTGGGACTGTTTATTAAACTGCATTGCACTCTGCCTTGTTATACAAGCTCTGTTTTTAGCAAGTCCTTGTAAACTAAACAGAGCTCGAGCAATAGAATGAGTCATGTGTTTGTAGAGGATTAAAACCTGACTTCATCTCAAATGGCACCCTATTCCCTTCATAGCGCACTACTTGAACATAGTGCTTTATATGGAAGTAGGGTTTTTTGCTACAGTGTTGCAGCAGAAGAATGACATCATTGGGTTGGGTACTAACTTCTAAACTTGAAGTATCCTTATTCATGTTACCATATTAGAACTGAGGGTATGGAAATCCACTGAGTGAGAAAGGGGAGTGCAGGAAGAACATGTTATTGTTAAATCTCAGGTATCCTATGGAGAGGAGCAGGGCCACAGTCTGGTGTCAGTCAACAGATAAGGTAGGACAGCCATGAGTTGGGGAGGAGTGAGGAATTTGGGCATTTATTTTCTGTCCATGCCTCTAGGTTTAGACTTACTGTGAGAGGAGGGGAGACTAAGTTTGCTCAGGAAACTGCAGGAGTTAATGTTCTCCTGTGATGGATTTCCATCATATGGATTCTGGAGAGGTTATTTTTGAGATCAATGTAGAACCGCAATAAATTTAAAAAATGTGGGAGGGGTGACATTGCCTAATACAGAGAAGCTGTTCTGCAAAATATATTCCCAAATAAATGTTTTCTTAAGTATTTTATTTTCTCTGTTAAGCTGTGTACACTGAACTGACATGCATGATTGTTGCTGACACTCCAACGTTCAGATGAAGGGAATTAAATAGTCTGTAATGCGCACCACCGCAGCGCTCAATTCAAACAGTGGTGTGTAGCCTGCAGGGAAACATGTATTCTAGCAAGCAGTCAATGCACAATAATTCTTAATGCAATCACATGAACACTTTTAAAAGCACTTTTGGCAAATGTAATTTGAAAGCACTTTTGACCTAAAAAAAAGAGGGGATCACAGTTTTCCATTGCTACCACATTTATTTCTCTACTCCTTCAATTGCGTAAGTGGAATGTTTTGACAAATGTAGTTACAACAGAAGTTTCAAGCATGTTAGGGGCAGCTGCATAACAGAGTTCTTAAAGGGGCAATGACATAGGCCTACTTCGTAATAGAAACAACAACAAAAAATGTGGGTAGTGAATAATAATAATGAATTAATAATAACAATCAGGATGTTGTGTCCAATGGGGTAAATGTAAAGGGACAAATGCCATGCTTTAGCCTACGTACATTTTCAGTGGTGATGCATCACATGGGGCAGGTGGGGCTCCTGCAGATTTGCATGCAATTCTGTTATTTCATGTCACAACAATAAATCAATAATCATGTCACAACAATACATTTTTTAGAAAATTGCTTTATCTAATAAAGCATATGTGGTCGCTTTCCCATTGTCTCTGTTTGTTTTGGTATATTTTCATCTCCAAAATGCAGCTGTCTCAGCCTCGCTCTGTGCTTTCTGTGGTGGAGGGGCAGACAGAGAAAGTACTGTGTGTACACTACCGGTCAAAAGCTTTAGAACTCCCCCACCTTTCAGTTTTTTATATAAATTTAAGCAGTTCAAGTCCAGTGAATAACCTGAAATGGTACAAAGGTAAGCGGTAAACTGCCAGAGGTTTTTTTTAAAGTTTCGGTTACCAAAAACTGAAAAAATAATTTAAATGTCAGAGTTATAAGTAACCCAATAAAAACTGGAAAAATTGAGGTGTCCTAAAACATTTGACTGGTAGTACAGGTGTCGTTTATCTTCTCTGGTTGTACGTGATTGGCTCAGGGTGCTGTCACTCATGAGGACACCCGCAGCACCTGCTGGGAGAGCTCGTCAGCAAAAGCAGGGTGCACCTGATACAATGATTGTTCTCGATTATATTGACTGATTGGTTCTGTATGGGGTGACGAAAGCCCCTCTTCGGTGCTCCATTGGTTTACAGTAGAAGGGCCATTGGTTTACAGTAGACGTTCCCGCCCAATAAGGCTCATTGTCATTGGCCAAAGATAAACCAACGTCTTGTGCCCGTTAACTCTGGACTGATGTGTCAACTTCATAGCTAGCTAGTTGTTTACCACACGCTGTTACCACGTCTTTAAGCTAGGTAGCGTAGCTATGTAGCTTAGTTATGTCCTAGAAAATCATTTTCTACCTTTAGTATTATGAAGGAAATGTGTTTAGAACGCCTGGTGCTCATTATTCACCTAAACTTTAAAATATGTCCATCCAATAAAATAAAGCATGCTGGAAAATGAGGTTCAGGTCGAGTGGTTGGTGGTGGATCATGTAGCAGTTGCTAACATTTGTTTTGACGTAGGCTAACTATAATATCCTATAGGCTACATGCATTATAGTTGATGTTTGATGGCAGGCTGTATTAGGCTTGGAACCACATGTAAAAGAAGGGTTAGTTATACATATATTTGATGGAAGTGTGCAATAGATTGAGCAAGAGAATAGTTGCATGTTGTTAACCGGGGCCCTTTATAACAGGCAGGCAGACAAAAAATATTGCAGACAGATTACTAGCTCGTTTACACTAGAAAAGTCTGCTGGACTACCGTGGTCTTCTGTGCAATAAGAGCTAAAGATATGGGAAGTAGCCATGTTATAACGTTTGTCTGTGGCTCAAAACTCATTTATGTGATTCAATGTGTAGTCAGTGTAGTGTACTGGTTTCGATGCCTATGAGCTTTGTTGATTGAGTGTGCCCCACCAATATTTTCATTTTAAAATCACCCCTGTACATTTTATAGACACTATTTTGCATCAGTTGGGCAACAGGTGATAATGCCTATTGCTAATAGCACATCTGATAATATAGACCATGGGCTATATGCATGGTCCAATGTTTTTTTTCAATGTTTCACCAATATATTATTTCACTAATTTCTGGAGATGGAAATTATATTCTAGATGGTATCAACGTCATTTTAATTCATGTTGGAGTAGAATGTCCTTTTTAAAAAGCTTCTCAGACCTTCTACATAACAATGATCCCAGGGAGGACCCCGGACCCCCTAAGAAAAGGGACTGGGATTGGTCAAGCTCAGTTAAATACATGTACAAAATTATAATTTTTCCCTAAAAGCATGATGGTCATAGACTTTCTTACAGGACGGTGACATCACGACTTCCCATCAAACCAACTGCTTGAATGCCCTACTCCTTGAAATTTGCAGTTGTCTAAAAAACACTATTTTGCGATTAAATAAATAAAAAACGCTTTAGTGTGCACTTTACTGTATACTTTTATACTTATACACTTTTGAACAGTAAAAGTTCAAAAGTCACTGGTGAACGTCTTTAAGTTTCAGTCATGGGATTTATTTTTGTTTAGACTCCTGGGAAAGGGCTTGCAGACATACATTAAATGGCAGTGCAGAAAATGCATTTCTTTGCAGACACACAATAACCTAAGACATTCCGTTAGGAACGGATTCACTGTCTGGAATGCAGCCTTCATAGCTTCTTCCTATAGCATTACCATGCGCTAAATCAAATGTTGGGTGATTTTAGATTTTTTTTGTCACCCACTTTACATTTGCTAATGGTCTTCATCTTATTACATAAAAGTTCTGAACCTGCCAGCCAGTGTGTAGCAATGCAGCCACTGAACACGAGCCCATACAATCTGTAGTCAAGATTGGTATTTTGCTTCAAATCAGGATTTTCCTAGATGAGCTATCTGATTGTGGCCCAGTCACTCTTTCCTGTGTATTCTATGTTCATGTTTTACTTTGTATCATTATTCTCATGATGACATTTCGCCCCTCCTCTCAGCGGACAGTTTGCCATCGTACGGAAGTGTAAAGAGAAGCCCTCTGGCTCTGAGTACGCCGCCAAATTCATCAAGAAGCGTCGTCTGTCGTCTAGCCGCCGGGGCGTTAGCCGCGAGGAGATCGAGAGGGAGGTGAACATCCTGAGAGAGATCCAGCACAGCAACATCATAACGCTACACGACATCTTTGAGAACAAGACCGACGTCATCCTCATCCTGGAGCTGTAAGGGAGACTAGATGATACCGGGGTCATATTCATAAATAATGTCAGAGTAGGAATTCTGATCTAGGATCAGTTTTGTCTTTAAAAATCACAATTCATGAGATAGGGGCGGCAGGTAGCCTGGTGGTTAGAGCATTGGGCCAGTAACCGAATGGTTGCTAGATAGAATCCCCGAGCTGACGAGGTAAAAATGTGTCGTTCTGCCCCTGAACAGGCAGTTAACCCACTGTTCCTATGCTGTCGTTGTAAATAAGATTTTGTTCTTAACTGACTTGCCTAGTTAAATAAAGGTTCAATAAAAAAAGAAAGAAAAAACATAGACATGGGGACGTGATCCTAGAACAGCACAATACTCTGAGACATTTTATACATACGGCCACAAACCTGGGTTCAAATTAGCCTGTGTGACATTCTGTTCCTGCTCTCTTGTTAAGTGAAAAATCCCAAAACATCCTGATGTGGTTTTGTTGAGATGCTAGTTGTGTGTGTTTTAGAGATTCATCTGTTTATGTTGTGTTTCAGGGTGTCTGGGGGGGAGCTGTTTGACTTCTTGGCAGAGAAGGAGTCTTTAACAGAGGAGGCTGCCACACAGTTCCTCAAACAGATCCTGGATGGGGTCCACTACCTGCACTCCAAATGCATAGCTCACTTTGACCTCAAGGTACACACACACACACAGATCCCGGACGGGGTCTACTACCTGCAGTGCCACACTCCAAATGCATCGCGCACTTTGATCTCAAAGTGGACTGTAGGCTGTGGAGCTGGGTAAGCCAGGGTCATGTTCAACGGAAAACATTTTGCAATGGAATACACTTCTTATTCTTAAGTCCAGGTTGTCTCTAGTGCCTAGTGAACACCATCCAGGCTGGTGTTTTCAACAGTCATCCTTATTAAACACATACACTATATATACAAAATTATGTGGACACACCTTCAAATTAGTAGATTCGTCTATTTCAGCCACACCCGTTGCTGACAGAGGTATAACATCGAGTACACAGCCATGCAATCACCCATGCAAACATTGGAAGTAGAATGGTCTTACTGAAGAGTTCAGTGACTTTCAACGTGGCACCGTCATAGGATGACATCTTTCCAACAAGCAGTTTGTCAGATTTCTGCCCTGCTTGAGCTGCTCTGGTCAACTGTAAGGTCTGTTGTTGTGAAGTGGAAAAGTGGTAGGCCACACAAGCTCACAGAACGGGACTGCCGAGTGCTGTAGCGGGTAAAAATCTCACTCACTTCCGAGTTGCAAACTGCCTCTGGAAGCAACGTCAGCACAATAACTTTGTCTGGAGCTTCATGAAATGGGTTTCCATGCCAGAGCAGCCACACACAAGCCTAAGATCACCATGCGCAATGCCAAGCGTCGGCTGGAGTGGTCTAAAGCTCGCTGCCATTGGACTCCAGAGCAGTGGAAATGCGTTCTCTGGAGTGATGAATCATGCTTTACCATCTGGCTGCCAGGAGAACGCTACCTGCCCCAATGCATAGGGCCAACTGTAAAGTTTGGTGGATGAGGAATAATGGCCTGGGACTGTTTTTCATTGTTCGGGCTAGGTCCCTTAGTTTCAGTGAAGGGAAATATTAACACTGAAGAATACAATGACATTCTAGACGATTCTGTGCTTCCAACTTTGTGGCAACAGTTTTGGGAAGGCCATACAGAAATGTTTTGTTGAGATCGGTGTAGAAGAACTTGACTGGCCTGCACAGAGCCCTGACCGCAACCCCATCTAACGCCTTTTGGATTAATTGGAATGCCGACTGTGAGCCAGGCCATCTAACGCCTTTTGGTAAATTAATCAGAATGGGAAGACTGTGAGCCAGGCCAATGTTCCAACAAACTAAGTCCTCTGGAAGAGTGGACTTAAAGGCTGTTATGGAAGCAAGTCCCCGCAGCAATGTTCCAACATCTAGTGGAAAGCCTTCCCAGAAGAGTGGAGGCTGTTATAGCAGCAAACATCTAGTGGAAAGCCTTCCCAGAAGAGTGGAGGCTGTTATAGCAGCAATGTTCCACAAGCCTTCCCATCTCCCAGAAGAGTGGAGGCTGTTATAGCAGCAATGTTCCTACATCTAGTGGAGGTTAAGCCTTCCCAGAAGAGTGGAGGCTGTTATAGCAGCAATGTTCCTACATCTAGTGGAAAGCCTTCCCAGAAGAGTGGAGGCTGTTATAGCAGCAATGTTCCAACATCTAGTGGAAAGCCTTCCCAGAAGAGTGTTCCAACATCTAGTGGAAACCCTTCCCAGAAGAGTGGAGGCTATAGCAGCAATGTTCCAACATCTAGTGGAAAGCCTTCCCAGAAGAGTGGAGGCTGTTATAGCAGCAATGTTCCAACATCATGGAAAGCCTTCCCAGAAGAGTGGAAAGCAGCAATGTTCCAACATCCCAGAAGAGTGGAGGCTGTTATAGCAGCAATGTTCCTACATCTAATGGAAAGCCTTCCCAGAAGAGTGGAGGAGCAATGCACATCTGCCTTCCCAGAAGAGTGGAGGCTGTTATAGCAGCAATGTTCCTACATCTAGTGGAAAGCCTTCCCAGAAGAGTGGAGGCTGTTATAGCAGCAATGTTCCAACATATAGTGGAAAGCCTTCCAAAAAGAGTGGAGGCTGTTATAGCAGCAATGTTCCTACATCTAGTGGAAAGCCTTCCCAGAAGAGTGGAGGCTGTTATAGCAGCAATGTTCCAACATCTTCCCAGAAGAGTGGAAAGCCTTCCCAGTGGAAGAGTGGAGGCTGTTATAGCAGCAATGTTCCAACATCTAATGGAAAGCCTTCCCAGAAGAGTGGAGGCTGTTATAGCAGCAATGTACAAGGGGCTGTTTCAGTACAAGTGGGCCTTCCCAGGAGACAAGCTCCATTCCCATGATTTTGGAATGAGATGTTTGACGAGCAGGTGTCCACATACTTTTGGTTATGTAGTGTACCATGATAGTATACTGTTTAGGATATTATAATAATAGTAATAATCATTCAGGTCAGTTATTTATTTTCAACATATGACGTTGTTATTATATTTCAAAACATCTGTAGTGTATCCATTCTCTTCTAACTTGTATTATGGAATGCTTGTTTGTTTTTGTTGCAGCCGGAGAACATTATGCTGCTGGATAAGAATGTTCCCAACCCCAGGATCAAACTCATCGACTTCGGCATCGCTCATCAAATCAAAGCTGGGAAAGAGTTTAAAAACATCTTCGGAACGCCAGAGTTCGTTGGTGAGACCCTCTTCTACCGCTCAAGACCAAAAGAGCCATGAACAGTTTTAACGGCATTAAGTACGGCTTTTATTTTCAAATTGATTCTTTTCACTTCGGGTTTGGATTCCCTTTGGAAAAAATAAATTCCTTATTCCTATGAAAGGCATACAGTATCCATAAAATGTCTGTCCAGAAATGTTATTGTTATGGTATGCCCACATGGGGAAAATATTCCTTGACATTTATCTTATTTAGTGGAGGTCTGTTGATGTCCTTGACGACCATCTGGGTTGAATTAAAGCTTTAAAGCGATTCTGGTGTTGATGCTGCTTGTTTTACAGCTCCAGAGATAGTCAACTATGAACTGCTAGGCCTGGAGGCTGACATGTGGTAAAATGGACTAAGATCATTTAAATGTTAAATGTTTTTTATGATTTTGAGAATGTTTTCTTGTTGTTGCTGTTGTTTCTCTCTGAGGGTAAATCTCACTAAGTTTTGTCCCTTTTGTCTCCAGGAGTATTGGAGTTATCACATACATTCTGTAAGTACTTGTTCACATTATAATGGGTGTCTCTTTTCACAAAGTCATTTGAGCAATATTAAACAGTGTTATGTTAAATTATTTCAAATCTACACACATTTTTGCATTACAAATGACAACTCTAGAAGTGACATGTAATTTCTCAGTAATTCCATCGTCAAAATCAATCTACTGTGTATAACGTTTGGCCATGACCTGAAAAATGACATGATACAGTACTACTGTTTTACCTCCTGTTGAGTGTTCTTATTGTGTTCTCACCATGCTGTCTGTTGGTCCACAGGTTGAGTGGTGCCTCTCCGTTCCTGGGGGAGACCAAGCAGGAGACTCTGACCAACATCTCAGCCGTCAACTATGACTTTGACGAGGAGTACTTCAGCAACACTAGTGAGTTGGCCAAGGACTTCATCAGACGGCTGCTGGTCAAGGATCCCAAGTAAGCCTGGTTTACACTGGACGGAATATGCCAGGGAATGCCTAACATAACATACACAAGAGCCATGTACTTTGTCTGTCTTTATTAATAGCATATTATCTTAGGGACCCGAGCAAGAAATAAAGGTTTGTACCTTGTTGCACCAATGTTAGAACTGCAAATACTCTAGCATAAAAGTAAGGAAGAAATTTGATTGATTTTCATCTCCAATCATTTACAAATGCTTCTTCCAGGAAGAGAATGACCATCGATGACAGCCTTCAGCATCCCTGGATCAAGGTAGGTACCTTTCACCATCTCATACATACTGTACCTCACATATCAGTAATCCCCCAAACTATGTCACTAACCCCCCCCCCCCCCCCCAATATATGCAACTGCTGGCTTATAGCACCCATTATACTGATGTTTTTTGACCAGACAAAATAATTGAGCACCCCCCCCCCCCCCACACACTTTTATCTCCTATCCATTAACCCCCCTCTGCTCCCAGGTGATCAAGAGGCGAAACGTGCGCCAGGAGGAGAGCGGAAAGAAGCCGGAGCGCAGGCGCCTGAAGACCACGCGTCTAAAGGAGTACACCATCAAGTCCCACTCCTCCATGCCCCCCAACAACACCTACGTCAACTTTGAACGCTTCTCCCAGGTGCTGGAGGAGATCGCTGCTGCCGAGGAGGGGCTGAGAGACCTGGAGCACAACCAGAGGTAGGGGGGGGGGGGGGTAAACGGAGGGATGGATGGATGATTCAATGAATGGGCGGATGAATTAATTTGTGATTATTAAAAACACATATAAAGCCGTTCTAGTTGTGTACAACAATACATCTATCCATTCATGCTAACATCCCCCTCTCTTCTCCAGGTCATGTCAGGAGGACGTGGCTGCTCTACTCTCTATCTATGAGGAGAAGGAGGGCTGGTACAAGGAGGAGAACCAGAGCATCGCCAGCAACCTGGATCACATCCGCCAGGCTCTGGAGTGTACCCAGGCCCAGCGCAGGCAGAGTCAGGAGGATGCCCGCGCCGCCATGCTGGCTGCTAACGCACTCAAGAGGACGTTTGGGCGCCTGGAGAACCGCTACGAGGTCCTGGCGGAGCAGGTGGCGTCGGAGGTGCGCTGGGTGGAGGAGCTGGTCAGAGGGATAGAGAGGGAGAAAGACAGTCTGGTCATGCCCTGAGACCTGGCTCCAGCTTGGCTTGTAGAATAGTCCTGAGCCTGGCCTGCCTTCTAGAATCACTGACATTATTATCATAGAATCACTGACATTAGTCTGAATCTACGCTCTTCAGTTTCTTCTTTCTAGGGCGGTCTGGTCAAGTCATACCGGGCTGGGGCTGGAATCACTGAATGACATTATTCTAGTTCTCAGCTTACTTCCTACTATGTCCGTGTCTGTGTGTGTGTATGGTACAGTCAGGACAGTACATGTACACCAGCTCTCAGTTTTTCTGGTGTTGTTGTGGTTGTTGGAATCACAGACATTACTCTGTTTCTGCACTCTCAGCTTCTTCTTTGTTTGTGTGTTTGTGGCACGAACAGGGCACATATTCTACACCAGCTGTCATCAGATTCAGATTGAGGGTCCAGAGTTCTTTGGGTTAGAGAAAACGCTGGGCCCCCGATCATAACCCATGCTGCCCCTCACACACATTAGATTGGGGAAAAGTTACTCCTCCTGTATCACTATGTATGGAGAGAACTAGCAACGCAGAGTCCTTATTGTGAATATGTTTGGTCAACAAAATACGTGTTTAATAATAGATTTTCTAAATACATGTTTAATGTTGAAGATAAGGATTTTGATTGTTATACGCAATACTGACACATTGTAAAATACGCTGTTTGTTTTTTGCAGTATATTTGGTTTTCTGCACCGGCAATCATTTTCCTAAAGAGTTTTAAGCTCCATAGTTGAAGAGATACATGGTATATGCACCTGTGTGACAGCCTTAGTCTGGCTTGGTATGTCAGTCATAACATGTATCATTCTCAGCTGACGGTTATAAGTAACAACATAGTATAAATTGCACAGAAATAACAGGAGATTCATGTGGATGTATTATAGGGAGATCTCAGTACTTCATCTTATTGACAGTAGGTTGTCTATTCTATACCATATGTCACTCAGCTGACTTGTTGTACTGTGATGCAAATGAAACAAATGCAAACACTATAGCTGTCTTACCTAAGGAGAGAGTAGTCTTAAAATATATAGATTGTATAAACCAGTTTTGCTCTTTGTACGCTGTGCCTGGATATAGAACACCTTATTGCCTATAAATAAGCAAAAGCAAATATGTAGTAATGGCTAGACATGTTAGTGAACATACAGGCTTAGATGCTGTCCCTCAAAACGCTTTGGGCCAGTTTCCTGGATAAAAACATGCTCAATGGAAGTTGTCCATTGAATTTGGTTTTTAGCCCAGGACTAGGCTTAATCTTTGTCTGGGAAACTGCCCCGTTTGAGTACAACTATTGTACATAAGATTCTTCCCAAATTATCTGCATTGATGTTAAACTATGTAAAGTATAAAAAAAATATATAATTTTTTTCATTACGACCATAATAACCCACACACTTCAGACATTCCACGAGTTAGTCATTAAATCTATGCATCACATTCCATGTTCACCATAAAACTATAGAACCCTATATACTGTGTAATTCTCTAGTTTAATATTCTCATTTGCACTTACGAATACAGCAGTGTTCCAAACTATCTCCCACTGAATTATTTTAATGTATGCAAAATGTATAATTGGTATGTATTTATTGGTATGAACAGTTTTAGACAGGTTTGTGTTTTAAATAAACAAGCTTGAATACATGTAGCTTAACTTTCCTTGTGTATATTTATTATGTCCATTGAGAACTTAATAAACGTTTGATCTTCTAATATCGAATCCTTGTGGAAAGTAATTGAGGGAAAGATTCTTACAACTTAATAAACATTTGACCAGCTAAAATCGAAACCTTATGGGCTCTGGTCAAAAGTAGTGCACTAGATACAGAATGGGGTGCCATTTGGGATATATTTGATCTCTAGGTGTTGTGATGTCATAGGAGTCTACGGCCATTTGTCAGGGAAAATGTAGTCTTATTTCTACAAGTAGTTGGCATGTGAACAACCTTCTACAAAAGGATTTGTTTAAAAAGTAGTGAGATGGAATGTGCAGTGATGAGCGTGGAGTGTACTGTACACTAGTCCTGGCATGATAAAATAAACACAGAGAGGCCGCTGGGATTCTTCCTCTATAAAAGCATTCTAACTAAGATGTGGCGAAAGACTGGGTATTGGTTTTAAAGGGGATATTTGGACAAAGGTAAGTGAGGTGTTTTTGTTGAACGAGGACTCTACAGTTAAAAGGAAAACCTTACAATATGCAGTACTTCTTCAGCCTGTGTAACATGAGTCATTAGGCTCCGTTGATAAAGACAAGTGTAAACTTCTGGACTTCTGAGACTTTTTTCCCATCACAGTGGACACAAAAGAGTCCTTCCGCCTGAAGCTTGTACAACTGCTGTCTGTCTCTGTTGTCAGACATAACCGACAAGGGATATGATCTTTGTCATTCCCAGCGCAACCACAGCTCCCTTCAACACCATGGCTCGTTCCAAGACATCCGGGACCTGCTGTAACCTGGTGATGGCACTGCTGACCCTGTGGTCCATGGTCTCCCTCATCGTTATCGTGGTGTGGGCCACCTCTCCTCACATGAAGGGCGTGGCCCAGTGCAACGTAGCCCAACAGGTGTGGACCACAGGGTGCCTGCTTGTTCAGCAGTATGGTGCCCTCCCTATCTGGGTACAACCCAGGTACACTGTCTGTACAAGAGCTCGAGCCAGTGCTTGCTGTGAGCTTACCGGTACAATCTTAACTCTGTTACACAGTCCCTGACGGAGAAGATGGAGGGGGCGAAGGTTGTGTGGGAGAAGGAAAAGCAGGCCTTGCTGGAGTCTGTAAGGCTGAGCCAGGAGAACCAAACCACACTGCAGCAGGAGATGGAGGTTGTCGCTGAGAGACTGAGAGAGAATTACGTGTCCCTAAGCCTCAGCCTGCAGGAGAATGTGAGTGTAGCCTCCAATGTCATTTTAGACATTCACATGTTTGACATCCTTGTTCATGTTCAGAATACATAGATTATAGATTGTATGCTGTTCATGTTCAAAATACATAGACTATAAATTGTATGCTGTTCATGTTCAGAATACAACTCCTTGGCATCAAAACTTTTGGTCAACACTATCTATTCTAAAACAACATATAGATTGTCAGTGACTGTAGATTTGCTTTGTACACAGGCAATGCTGCATGCGAATGAAACAGCACAAAGGAGTGCTATTTTCCTGCACAGAGACACACAGAGAAATATGTCCCTAGATCTGAGTCTACAGAGAGGTACGGTATTACTGGATCAAAGAATACATATATATATATATATATATATATATATATGTTTTTGTTTTTTACCTTTATTTAAGCAAAGCCCCATTGAGACAGTGTCCTGGACATAAGTCATGTCACTCTCGTGATAGCGATTACAGAATAACAAACATATCTTACATTATAAATGTTATTTTATGACACTGGAAGATGTTTAATAATGTTCCGTTTTTTATTACTGTAGACCATTTTGAGTGGTTACGATTCAACTTCACCCAAGCTGTCCACCAGTCCCACTCCTGCTCTGCTTCATGTGATGCTTCAAATAGCCAGGCGGTGGCAGCAATGAGTCAAATGAAAGCCTGCGAGTCCAGCAAACACTATATGATGACACAAATGTGAGTATACAGCAGCTCATATGTAAAAATATATATAAATACAAAAAACTAAACTAAAAACTGTATTTGTGCTGTAGACACCAGCATTCCCGTTATTGTTCAGTTTCATTTCCACTAAACAAATATCTTAAAAAGGACATTATGTTTTGTATTACAGGGAAAAAAGAGGTTGCAAGATCAATGGTAATTCACTACAATAATCACTTCTGTTTATTGCTCATACACACTATGATTGATAACCTCATATATGCAGGCCGGCATCAAACCAACATGGCATAATAGTTTACAATTGCTTTAGTTTATCTGTGTCCTAATGTCGTTTTTTTCCTACTTTCTCTCAGGGTTGTCATCCAGTGCTTTTTGACTGTGAGGAGAGAAATATGATGGCCTCATTGTTAATCTGAAGGGTTTATTAATTCATGGGATTAACACATACTTATTTCACCGTGCTCTGTGTGTACTGTTATATATGATCTTTTTCTGTAGGGTTGGAAACATGTTGCACAGCTTTGCCATGTGTCTGTGTTGTGTTATTGCTCTGTGGATAAAACACTCCCGGGGGTAGATCAGCTTTAATATTACAGATAGATGGTGGGTTCTATCAATGTAATTGTCTGCATCATTTCTAATCCTCCTTGTATTTTTCACACTACAGTATTACACTCACGACATGATTGTGATGGAATAACATGTAACACTTTCCAGCCATGACCAGAACCCTATGTGGGGCGGCAGGTAGCCTAATGGTTAGAGCGTTGGGCCAAAGATCTAGCTCATCGGTCGAGGTTGCGACAACAGGAATTAAAGTGTAACGAATTCGGGTGACATTTTCTACCAAGAATGAACATACTCACCCATGCCGACCCTGTATCGAATCCCAACAAGGTTGCTGTATTTAGCCTTGCATGGTTTTTTAATACTTTCTTTTCCCTACCCTGACAATCTGAGAGTAGAAAAGTATCGGGCTTCATCCGACAATCCTCGTTCCTCTCACCCCGTAAATCTGTCATCCATAACTTTTTATTATGAAAACCTGTCTCTTTTCGTCAAATCGCTCACCCTCTTCAGGAATCACATTTATAGAAGGGTAGACTGAATGTGTTAAGCCTAAACACCACAGGAGTTAAATCTTGTTCATCTCAAACAAGAGAAACGGCTTAATTTATACATTTAATATCAAGTTCACATCGAAAGCGTAATGTTGGCGGAGTTGTTTTGATTGTAAATCAAGGAAGTAATTGAAGACACAGAATTGGAGAAAGACGTGAGAATGACAAATGTACTCGAATTGTTTGAAATCAGTGCACAAAGCACACAAGCAGGAACATTAAATAGTTTATACAATGGGGGCATTCAAAGACTGACATTAATTGAACAAAACAAAATGTAATTAGAGAATTCAGCTAATGGCTTTTGTGCTCAGAGTGAATTAAGAGTATGGGGAGAATACTTTTTAGTAATAGGTCAATGACAAATGATGCTGTATTACAGTTAATTAAATAAACACCACAGAGGGACAAACAATTGAACACAAATAATTACAATTATATATAATTAACTTAAAACGAAGAGTGACTGATTGCTGGCTCCATCAGAATGCCCAGCCCATAAGGAGCAGAGGACGGGACTGGCACAGGTGTGAAGATCATGAACAGAGGCCCAGCCAGGCACAGGTGTGAAGATCATGAACAGAGGCCCAGCCAGGCACAGGTGTGAAGATCATGAACAGAGGTCCACCCGGGCACAGGTATGGAGATCATGAACAGAGGCCCAGCCAGGCACAGGTGTGAAGATCATGAACAGAGGTCCACCCGGGCACAGGTATGGAGATCATGAACAGAGGCCCAGCCGGGCACAGGTGTGGAGATCATGAACAGAGGCCCAGCCGGGCACAGGTGTGGAGATCATGAACAGAGGCCCAGCCGGGCACAGGTATGGAGATCATGAACAGAGCCCAGCCAGGCACAGAAGTGAACAGAGTGAAGATCATGAACATGAACAGAGGCCCAGGCCAGGTATGGAGATCAGCCAGGGCACAGGTGTGAAAGCAATGAACAGAGGCCCAGCCGGGCACAAGTGTGGAGATCATGAACAGAGTCCCAGCCGGGCACAGGTGTGGAGATCATGAAGAGAGGCCCAGCAGAGCACAGGTGTCAAGGCCACGGAGAGAGAACCCGCTGGTGGTGGAGTAGTCCGTACAGGAGCAGAGGACGGATGCGGGTAGAGGTGTAGACAGGATGCTGGGACCACTACAAAGTCATCTGATTGGCAGCATGTTTTTTTGCATCACTCTTCATCAATGCCACCTTCAGAAGGCTGAACTGCCTTGCTTCTGGGTTACCAACTCGGGGCAGTACAGTCCTCCTGGCCAAACTTATCCAGAGATATAGCCCTGGTGTACTCTTTTAGAACCGTCTCCTGAAATGGCAAGCATCCTCTCTGTCAAATCAAATCAAATCCAATTTTAATCATCATATATATACACAATACAGTGGGGTGTAAACAGTGCAATGAAATGCTTACTTACAAGCTACCTCTCAACATACCACCAAGACATGCTGCTCATTCTTCACAATTCATCAGGACTATCGGTAGTCCTGGTAGCATCCACATTAATGTAGAAGTGTTTAGAAACATATTCTATTCTTATTTACAGTAAGTGACTCCAAAATGACACAATACATGATTTATCAGTCATTTGTATTGGGCACAAAATAATCTCAAACACACCAAAACAAAGAGCAAATGTTTGTAGTCACAAGCTTGATGTAATCATTGCGTGCTAGGAATAACGGACCAAATACTAAACTTTTGACTACTTTAATACACATAAGTTAATTTATCCCAATACTTTTGGTTCCTCTTAAAATGGGGGGACTATGTACAAAAAGTACTGTAATAAAAAGTGCTGTAATATGGATGAAAATACCCTCAAATTAAAGCTGACAGTCTGCACTTTGTATCATTGCAAATCCAAAGTGCTGGAGTACAGAGCCGAAACAACAAAACATTTCACCACCCCAATACTTTAGATGGAGTATTTGGCTGTTTTGACTGCCAGAGCCAATTCACGCTTTAAAAAGAACATTCATGGTACATGGACTAAGGCGTAACGTTAGCCCGAACAGGAACGTAGGACAGGGGAAGGACGAGCCCAAGTGTGGAGGACAGAGGCCCAGGTGGTGGAGTAGCCCGTACAGGAGAGGAGGACAGAGGCCCAGGTGGTGGAGTAGCCCGTACAGGAGAGGAGGACAGAGGCCCAGGTGGTGGAGTAGCCTGTACAGGAGAGGAGGACAGAGGCCCAGGTGGTGGAGTAGCCCGTACAGGAGAGGAGGACAGGGGACTGACTGATGCAGCTGGGGACTGGATGCTGATAGAGGGGGTGGGAGTAGGACGACAGGTGCCAACAAGAGGCAGGGCTGTCTCCAGCCCAGGAACTGTCAGGTCCTGATATTCCACAAGCTCCACAAAGCCCTCATCATCCTCCTCTTGGACATCAGGATCACCTGTCTCCAGTTCCTCAATGGCAGCCTTGTGATCCTGCAGCACCAAACCAGTCTGATCAGAGGTACTTCAAACCTATCAGCTCCCCAAAAGAAAACAAACTACATAAATATGAGAATAGACTGGACTGAGAATGGAATAATTCTATAATAACATTTCACAAAGAGAAATGTGTTGCTGTTTGTATTAAATATAAAAGCTGCATTCGATTATTATTTACATTATATTGCCATTACCAGTGTATTTTGCGTGGAACAGTGGAAGGAAACATGTGTTCCAACTGATGACCTTTCTACTGCACAGAATGTGGGCAATACAACTTTACCTGCCAGAGCTTCCTGGGCATCCAGAGGATCGGCAAAGTATCTTTCCATCTCTACTGAGCTGCAGATGGTGGTGGAGGGTGGTCCCACCACATTTTGTCAACCCTGGCAAAGTCCATCTCTGGAATCCCATTCCCCAACCTCCTGAACAATGCTTCGGACATCCACTTATGATCCACATCAGGCAAAATGCTTTGCCATCCCTTGGGAAGGCATACATCTCTCCCTGAAATCATAACACAACAACATTCCCCACATGAGAAATAATGTATTGATGATACATTCCCCAAAGAACAGGTGATCATGTCACATGAGACATACCGTGTAACGTTCGGCCTGTATATCGTTTAAAATGCAAGTCATCACTATAAATACTTCAAATACAGTCTGGAAGGGCTGAAAAGTAGAACTATTAACTTAATTAGATCAATAGATTAAACACCATCAAAAGACGATCCTTTGTTTTACTTATCTATTTTCGCTATCAACTTAGCGTCATCATTTAATGAAAATAATAACTCCAGAGTAGTATGACAATAGTGAGGTTAACAGACTATGTTGATGGTCTGAGTCATCGGACGTTAAACTAGCTAAAGTTACGTTAACCTGTGTCAGTGTTAAAACACCAGTTTACTAACGCGTTGGCGTTACCGTAGCTACACTGTAAATCTTGTTAACCGAACCGTGCTAACATATTAGTTACTGTAGTCTAACACTGTGATCTTACCTGCTAGATATTTCGATCGATTATGATGATGATCAATGAAAACTCAAACAAAAAAATGTAGCTAACGTTACTTCAGAAAATAAACATAATTCGCGAATAAAATTACATTTTTTTTTTTCCATGGTCCTCTTGGAGAGAGTTTAAAGGTCCCGCCATAGCTCTATCCTCATTGGTGAATTATTGGTTACTAGTTGGTTGCACTGGCCTCTCGGATTGGTTGGCGAGTGAAATTATTGGTTATAGGCGGCGATATGATTGGTTGTCGGAACCAGAAATTTCCTCGACTCAAGAGTGTCAGGGGGGCCAAGCAGGTTACCGGATCGAATCACCAAGCTGAAGGTAAACATCTGTCGTTCTGCCCCTGAGCAAGGCAGTTCCCCGGTAGACTGTCATTGTAAATAAGAATTTGTTCTTATTGTTATGTTTTTATTTATTTATTATTGTCTCAGACACTAATGTTTAATCACTAGTTTGTTACAGTCACATTAAATTCATTGAAATTCCTTTTCTATTTTGGTTTTCTGCCTTAATATTTAATGTTGTCAACTTGTCTTGAAATAAAGGAAAATATAATTGCGCTTGAAATAAAGGAAAATATAATTGCGTTGTTCCTAAATTCAGTGTAATGTGCTACATATGCCATGAATCAAAGGGCGCAAAACCCGACGATATTAAGTTGTACTTTGGCTCAAGAGTTGCATCAGCGTCATGGCAGAAACATTAGTGTCCTGGTAGAAATATTAAAACTTCCGGTTTTCCGATTTGGCTTCACAATAAAGGTCTTCGGTAAAACTGTATGACATGAAATCAATAATTTTGTGCAGCTTTACGTAGTGCATAATGTTAAAACTAAAGACAATTACTACTCCATATAAGATACATAATATTATAAGGTGGAGCAGATTGACTGTTCCTAGGCCGTGGAGCTCATTGACTGTTCTTAGGCCGTCACTGAAAATAAGAATTTGTTCTTAATTGACTTGCCTAGTTAAATAAAGGTAAAATTAAATTAAATACATTGGTAAATGTTTGGCACTTAAGTAAATGAATGTAAAGAACATCATATTCTACAAACCCCATTGATGTCGCACTAGACTAGAGTTTATAGATGGTGTTATTTCTTGAATGATTGTGGTCTAAATACCCAGCAGCCCTTTCTACTCCATCCACTCCTTTGGTCCCAATGCAATACACTGTCGGTCTATAAATTACACATGGGCTTATAGAGAAAAATCTATTCTAGTAGGGTCTGTAGAATCTATATATGGTGTTATTTCATGGGACTCTGAGTGTTGCTGGCCTTTTACTGTGGCCCAATAGCTTAATAATGGGGTGCCTGGACACTATATGGTAAAAATATAGCAATGTACAGGAACAATGATTATTTGTGATGATGTAAAAGTAGGGAAATAAGTACTAAGTAGGGTCTGTAGAATGTATACTGTATGGTGTCATTTCATGGGGCTCTGAATAATATGGAGTGTTTCTGGCCTTTTGCTCCATCCATTCCATTGGTGGCCACAATGCGAATCACTGCATATGGAATACATATTGGTGTAACCGATGTGAAATGGTTAGCTAGTTAGCGGTGGTGCGCTGTGGAGCGATGTGGAGCGATGGGTAACGATGCTCCGTGAGTGTCAGTTGTCTGTGTGTGCAGAGGGTCCCTGGTTCGAGCCCGTGTAGGGGCGAGGAGAGGGACGGAAGCTATACTGTTACATTGGCTTATAGAGCAAAAACTATTCTGGGTGCTGCAGTAAAACTGTAGTATTATTTAAGTGCCAGCTGATGGGTCATCAATTGTGGATGGGCTTCCCATTGTATTAAAACAGGTTAAGTAGGTTTATACCACCGGAACACACTTGGCCCAATGGGCATCACAGAAAAGTGAACATTTAACACACAGTTGCAATGTATTTTCTACGAACCGATATAATATCAATATCGAATCGAAAATGCAACTGATATTGATTTTCCATATTTGTGCCCATCACTAATTGAATGTATGTATTTGATAAGGGATTGCTACAAATTAATGTATCATAAAGTGTGTTAGATCATAAATGTTTTGCCGAAACATTTTATGAAATGAATTAAGTATGACCATGAATTTTAACTGACACATTTGATACAATTGGTGACTGAAGTGACTGTGTCCCTATAGCCTGGTTGATGTTGATTATGTTTAAATTGTAAATACATTTTTGTTTTGACCAAAAAAAATTGCCTTATGGGTTTGTTATTTGAGTGTTGATAGTTTAGTGTGTATAGGCATTGACTTCAGGACCATAGATGGCACCGGGTCATTTGAAGGTGGTTTATACAGACCTTACTGAGTACTCCCAACCACACTTTTCCCTCTGCACATAGAATCATTTGTTTATATTTTAGCCCCCATTTTAAGCTATTTGACCACAGTAAAAGGCCATCAACACTCTGTATTATTTAGGGCCACATGAAATGACACCATATATACATTCTACAGACACTACTGACTATCCCCTACAATACTTTTAGTACGGTCCCCAGGATACTTTTTGCTCTACAAGCCAACATGTATTCCATATACAGTGATTCGCATTGGGGGAATTTATTTGACCTTGGAACATGTATTACAACTAAAATGTAATGCAAATGTCACTTAAATATGAACAATGTTAATGTTTAAACAATTATTTGCACGTTATTGACATTTTTCTACTATTTAGGTGGGCGAATTTTATTTTGAAAATGTTCGAAATTCCGTGACCCGGAACTATTTTTTAAGAGTTGCTGACGAGACGCTGAGAGGAGTTGCAACCTTTCAAGTATCTAGAAGAAAATATTCAATCTATCTTGCTGTGTCTATGTGTATGTATACATCTTTATACAAATCAGTATTTGGAACCTTCTATGCTACTATCATTTCTTGCTGGGTTGTTAGCGAAATAATAATTGCAATCCGATACAGTAGCTAGCTATCTGATTAGCCAGTACAGCGTATGCGATATAATTATCGTTAGCTTGCTACTGTTGCTTGACCAGCAGACACGGTGTGCATGCATATACGGATGTAAAGTAAGTAGGCAACTGTCTGTAATCTCATTCGATAATTTTTGTTGTGAAATTTCGACGAGACTGATCAGTGGAGTGTTGACAACAGATGTGTTGCTAGTTAATTTACTTGACCTACCTGTTGTCGATGGTAAACCCACAATCCCCACAACTAGCTAGTTACACGCAAAAGCGTTTAGGTATGTTGTTAAAGTTATAGCTAGCAAAGCAGAACTTTCAATTATTTACAAGCTGTGGTTAGCAGAACAGATTTTTGCTCAAATGTTTCTTAGATGCACACAACAAGCCCTAAGATTACACCCCTCTCTGAAATTCACATGGCTTTATTTGATCAACACAAAGAATAAACCTGTTCACATCCTGCATGGTTCCACCACAGCTCAAGATGATGAGCTTTGTCCTCCTGAGGAGCTGAAGCACTGGAGCTTGCCTGGCCCTGAACATGAATTCTCCAGAGGACAGTTCTTCCTCTTCCACACAGAAGATCTCGGTTTGGGCCGACCAGCAGACAGCCACTGCACAGCCGGGAGTTAGCCCTCCATCTCCCACACACTGCTTTGGCGATGGGGAAGGAACCAGCTCTGCTATCCCAGCTGAAACACCCATTTCAACCAACCCTTCTTGCCCATCTCAAACACTTGTTTCACCCCCAAAAAAGAGGACAGCAGAGAAAGGACCCTTTGATGCATCACAGCCACAGGGTGAACGTCGCAAGAGGGGGAGGCCACGCAAACACAAGAAACCCCAGACTGACACAGAACACCATATCCACCAGTCCCCGACAGCTACACATCCATGTTTACAGCCAGAGGACCAAACAGAGGCTGTGACACTGACACCCAGCTCACCTGTGATACCTGAGGACAGGTGTCAGTCACCTGAGGCCACCTTTGAACCACCATGCCCTGCCTTGGACTTACAGAGTGCCAACAAGGGACAGAGTAAGAATGGGCCCCATCTCTCCAGTGCTTCTGTTGGACAAGGAGACCTAACAGGCGCTAATGTTCTAACCACTGGTAGTATCACTGCCACTGAGATATTTATACGCACATGTGCCAAAGAGCAAAGGACTCTGTGCCAGTCACCACAGAATCTGAAAGATGGGAGAAAGGCAGCTAACAAATTCCAAATTCATAAGGTCGATCAGCCACAAGAGACCGTGACAAATGGGGAGAATACATCGAAACCCTTACTGACTATTAAGGTAGGACAGGAGAATTGCCTGACACAAAAGACTGTGCAAAAAAGGAAATATACCAAAAAATCACAGAGCCATAAGGTAGGCCAGCCAAGGGACACTGACCAGTCACAGGAGAGTGAGACAGTGAGAAATGGGGAAAATACATCTATAAAATCACCAACCCATAAGATCGACTGGTCACAGGTGACGGTGAGAAAGAGGACATATACAAAAAAACCTCAGACCCCTAAGGTTGACCAGTCACAGGAGGAGTCTGTAACAAGAAAGAAAAAGGGCTCTAAAATATCTCCAACCCATAAGGGAGAGCAGTCACAAGAGATGGTAACAAAGAGGAAATCTACAAAAAGAACACAGAGCCATAAGGGAGGCAAGCCACAGGAGACTGTGAGAAATGGGAGAAAGACGACTATGAAATCACCAACCCACCAGGTAAACCAGTCACAAGAGTTGGTAACAAAAAGGAAAAAGGTGTCTAAAGTATCTTCAACCCACAAGGTAGACCACCCACAAGAAACTGTGAAAAAGAGGAAGTATACAAAAAAATCACAGACCCGGGAGATTGACCAATCACAATCCCCAGAGACTGGAAAAAATACATCTATGAAATGGCTGACGAATAAGGTGGCATCGAAAAAATCACAAAGCCATACCGTAGAACAGTCACTGGGGATTGACCAATCACAAGAGACCGTGAGAAAGAGGAACTACACAAAAAAATCTCGGAAGCATAAGGAGGACTCACATGAGACTGTGAGAAATGGGGAAAAGACATCCAAAAAATCGCAGAAGCGTAAGGTAGAGTTACGAGACACGGAACAGTCACAGGAGGAGACTGTAAAAAATAGGAAATATACTAAGAAATCAAAGACCCACAAGGTAGCCTCAGGAGTCCTCTCCTTACTCCCTGTGTTATCTGCAGACCTCAACCTTTCCTCTCCCACATTCAGCTCTACTGGGCTTCCAAAGAGAAAATATACAAGAAAATCACAGAGCCTCAAGGTAGACTCCGATGTCCCATCCTCACTCATTGTACTGTCTGCAGACCTCTCCTCCAGCCTGCAGAGTAGCCTCTCTCCTACTCGCAGCCCTTCTGGCATCCCCTTCTCACCAAACACGCCTAAGAGAGTCCGAGGCAGACCTCAGCGGGTCCAGCAGCAGCTCTTTCTTAGCTCCACGCCAGGCCCTCACCCCAGATCCTCCACAGGAACAGACACCCCCTTCTCTGCCTCCCTGTCTCACTTGGGACTGGGCCCACAGAACGCCTCACCTATCACCCCCTGGAAGGCTGCAGCAGAGGGAGGGTCCCAGACCTTCAGCTCTGAGGAAGGCCCCCCAGCCAAACTCAGACGTAGAAGCAGGAAGGGCCAGACAGCAGAGGGAGCTGGCCTGCAGAGCGGTTACACTACCAGCACTGAGCCACGCTCCAGACCAAGGTTTGAGCTGCAGGAGTCAGACTCACCAGACACAGACACAGGAGATGCCTCCCTGTCCTCAGACCTCTCCATCGAGTTAAGCGTACAGGAAGACCGTGTAACATCACTGACTCTTGAAGAGGAGGAAGAGCAAGACGATGAGGAAGATCTGCCCAGTTTCTTAAATAACACAAGTGAGTAACGTGCTGACTAGACTGGCTACTTTGCGTGGGCAAGCATTGCTAAGTAAATGTACACATGCATGTTATTAGGGCCGGGAAATACCAGTATTGCGATACTCATTAGTATCGTGGCAAGGAAACAAAACACAAAGCATATTTCATTTCTGTAGGAAAACAGCCCTAATGTTGGAAAAAATATATTTGTCATCCAGAGTCACATTTATTTGTTTTCCAAACTATAGCACACAATATTTTACATAAAGCAGGTTTTTAAAGGGCCAAAGAGTTTGACTGCTTCGTGGTTTCATTTTTGCCATGGAATTTTTTTTGTGATACTGGTATCGTCCCGGCCCTACATGTTATTCAATAATTTAACCCAAACTGCTTGCGCGTGTCAACATTGAGATGCCTGAAGCACTGCAAGTCCCCCCCTCTCCCATCTACTCATTGGTTTTCACAAGCATGCTAAACAACGTGGGTGATTGAAAGATGAGTCAAACTAGTTTCCCTGTTTTATCTCTCGATTAATTGTCGGAGTAGAGAACACACATTTCTGTATGACTCAAAATGGGTCAAAATTCTACACAGACCCAGCTAAAAAAAATAGGACCATATGCATTTCAGGTAAAATGACAACCTGATGTTTATCTCCCAGGACAAATGAGCTAGCATCAACAAGCTAGCTAAATGTCAATCATTGTTTCATGTGTGTTTCGACCTGTCCCCAATTTAATATAGTGGGTTCACAGTTGGTTTTGGTATTTTAACCTGCGTGTCATGAACGTGTCTGTTGGGGATAGACAAAATCAACAAGCGCATGTGGATGCACGTGGGGGGTGGTTTGGTGTGTTAAAGAGAGAGCGCATTGGTTAACTCCCTTTGACATGATGCCTTCCTGCATGTGTACGATAGTTTTAATTAACTCAACATAAGCTAAGATAAATAACGACAGGTTGTCTCTTTTCAGAGCCACTGTCCATAACGGAAGGAATATGTGTTTGGTGCAAATTTAGAAACTATCCTTTCTGGCCGGCAATGGTGAGTATTGATTGCTGTGCTTCAACTAAACTCATTTTGAATAGTCATCAGTAGTAACTGAACTAGAAACTGTTTGACTCCATAGGTGAAGAGTGTGAACCGTAAGCTGAAGAAGGCCAGCATTGTGTTTATTGACGACCTGCTGTTTGACAAAAAGAGGATACGAAAAGGGTAAGAACCAAAACTATGTGCAGCCCTTCCCACAGTCATTCCCTATGAGCTGTAACTGGTGTCCATTCCCTGATTAGCCTCCGGGCTCCAATATTAACTATTGTCTTTTTGTGTTTCTTTCAAAGCTTTTCTGTGTCCCTAAAAACATTGAAGCCTTTCGACTGTGAAGAGGCTGATCAGCTAGTGGTAAGGGTAACTGAAGAAAACAGTTTCTTAAGAATTCTGACTCCACAGAACTATTTTATATATATATATATATTTGTACAGATCCTCGAGTCATGGGGCTGTGCATTTTATATATATATATTATTTATTATTTATTTATGTTTATTTATTTATTTATGTTTATTTATTTATTTATATATATTTATATATATATATTTGTACAGATCCTCGAGTCATCATGGGGCTGTGCATTATCATATATATACGCTGAACAAAAACATGGTCCCATTTGCACAAAAATCTTATTCCTCTCAATTTTCTGGGGCAAATTTGTTTACATCCCTGTTTGTGAACATTTATCCTTTGCCAAGATAATCCATCCACCTGACAGGTGTGGCATATCAAGAACCTGATTAAACAGCATCATTACACAGGTGCACTTGTTTTTGGGACAACAAAAGGCCATTCTAAAATGTGCAGTTTTGTCACACAACACAATGCTGTAGATGTCTCAAGTTTTGAGGAAGCGTGCAATTGGCATGCTGACTGCAGGAATGTCCACCAGAGCTGTTAACAGTGAATTTAATGTGAATTTCTCTACCGTAAGCCGCTTCCGATGTGGTTATAGAGAATGTGGTAGTACGTCCAACCGGCCTCACAACCGCAGACCACATGTAACCACGCCAGCCCAGAACATCCACATCTGGCTTCTTCACCTGCAGGATCATCTGAGACCAGCCACCCGGACAGCTGATGAAACTTCGATGGTCACTGGCAGGCTGGAGAAATGTGCTCTTCATGGATGAATCACGGTTTCAACTATACCGGGCAGATGGCAGACAGCGTCTATGGCGTCGTGTGGGTGAGCGGTTTGCTGATGTCTATGTTGTGTACATAGTGTTCCTTGTTGGCGGTGGGGTTATGGTATGGGCAGGCATAAGCTATGGACAATGAACACAATTGCATTTTATCGATGACAATTTGAATGCACAGAGATACCGTGACGAGATCCCGAGACCCATTGTCGTGCGTTTAATATGCCGCCATCAATATGTCGCCATCACCTTATGTTTCAGCTCGATAATGCACAGCCCCATGCCGCAAGGATCTGAACACAATTCCTGGAAGCTGAAAATGTCCCGGTTCTTCCATGGCCTGCATACTCATCAGACATGTCACCCATTGAGCATGTTTTGAGATGCTCTGGATTGACATGTACGTAAGCGTGTTCCAGTTCCTGCCAAGATCCAGCAACTTCCCACAGCCATTGAAGAGGAGTGGGACAAAATTCCACAGGCCAACATCAACAGCCTGATCAACTCTATGCGAAGGAGATGTTGTGCTGCATGAGGCAAATGGTGGTCACACCAGATACTTTCTGATCCACGCTCAATAATTTTTTATTTTTTTAAAGGAATCTGTGATCCACATATTGCTTAACTGTATTCCCAGTCATGTGAAATCCATAGAGGCCTAATGCATTTATTTCAATTGACTGATTTCCTTATGTAACAATTGTTTTGTTTTATGTTTTTGTTCAGTGTATATTTTGTCAACATTTCTGGTGACCGTTGTGTTGATGTTTCCTGTTGTCTGCAGTGTAAAGCCAGAGAGAAGTATGACGCTGCCATCAAATGGTGTCTGGCGTTGATAGCCGACTATAGAATCCGTATCGGTAAACTATTCTGCACTTCTCTTCGAATGAGCACCGTGATCCAGATTATACTCAGTGTTATATTCCCCATTACTGTTGTTCATGTTTGTATTGTCTTTGCAGGATGCGGCTTCACCGGCTCCTTCATCGAATACTTTTCTGATGACATAAGTAAGTTCATGTCCGTTCACTGATGTTTTCCGATGTTGATACAGTGACATTCCCACAAGTCATCTCAAATGCTGTCTGTCCTGTTTAAACAGGTCTTTAGTACCACATAATGTGTTCTCTGTGACTGAGATAAAGGTTAGATGGATCAATACATGTACCTGTATGATCCCTCCCCCAGGCTGCCCAGTGAGAAGGTGCTACCCCCGGGGCACATCAGACCTCACCTTCCCCAGTAAGCTAATTCTGGAGGAGCAGTACGTAACCTCTGACCCGGAAGGGGACGATCAGGAGGGCAGCAAACGGCAGGAGGAGGAGAGGAGGAGGAAGCTGCTGCCTGACCGTTCCAAGGCTGCACGTAACCGTGCCAACGAGAAACTGGTGGACTTTGTCGTCAGGCAGCGCCGGGTGGAGACACGCCTTCTAGTGAGTAACCATGCCGATGCCTCTCTCTCTCCCAGGCACTCAGTATAGCAGTTGTTTTCTCCCTCCATCTGTCCGTCCCTCTCCTTTGCCTGTCAGTATCTTCTCTCCATCCCCCTCTCTCTGTCTATTCTCTATCCTTCCATCTTTCTCTGTATGTAATATGGTCTCCAAACTTGAGTAGCTCTATATGTAGAAGATAAACCCTCTCTCTAACCCCAGGGTGTAATCAGTGGTCAGCAGCAGTCTAAGTGGCTGCGTTGGTTCCTGGCAGCCAGTCGGTCAGTTGTGGACACGTACCTGGAGGACGAGGAGCAGCTGGACCAGGTGTACCAGTACCTGAGAGGGGTGTACGAGACCGCCCCCCTCACCGCACCCTGTCTGGCCGATGTAGACCTCATCCGCTTGGTACTGGACGTGCTGTTACCAGAGGTCAGAATGCTGTAGAATAGAATACAACTTTATTGTCCATCGAAACACGTGTCTTTCTTTGCTGTCTGTTTTTAATACCATTCTTTATTGTTGGAAGTGATGTTAGAAGTCCTACTCCAGTCTCCTTTTCACCTCATTTAACACCTGATTTACTTAACAAAAGGCACTTCTCAATAGGTGGTCCAGGTATGACATGGCACAAGTGGGGGGGTGGGCCTTTCCTATTTTGTTCTCTATTGTTCCTCAAGCAAGCAAGGAGGGAGGCTGATGACATCGGACCAACTCTTGAATGCCCTAATCCTTGAAGTATGCAGTTGTCAAAAAAACAACCTATTTTGTTTTACCCTTAAGTGTGTTTATACTATTGTTTTTCAACAGGAAAAGTTCATAAAGAGCTAGAGTGTGTCTTAAATGAGTTATTATTCTGAAGGGTGATGTCTTTCTTGTGTAGGCTATTATCTATGCCATAGCTGGAGTGGACGAGTTGTCACTGGTGAAGGCAGAAGACAAATACCTGAAAGGGCCCTGTCTGAGTAAAAGGTAAGGAGTCAGTGTGTTGGCTCACTGAATTAAAGGCTAACACCGTTACATTTATTTCTGGGTCTTAAATCTTCTTTCTTTCCTTCCTCTCCTCAGGGAAAGAGAGGAGTTTGATGCGATGATCGAGCAGCAGATGAAGACGAAAGCATCGATCCGTCAGCATCCTGCACACTGAACATAACACAGTCTACTTGGCTTCCAACCCTCAGACTAAACAGGTCATAGGGTTCTGGTCAAAAGTAGTTTGAATAGTGCCATTTGGGATGCAGCCTCAGAATGCCAGTGTCCTAATCAAATGATGCTTCTAAGCATTATAGGACAGGAAATAAGTAAGTAGCCTTGTCCAAGCAAGGACAGCCAGTAAGGCCTTTTTCTGTACCATGAAGCAGCTTGATATACAAGTAACCCTCTGGCCAGGACACTGGTCTCTCGCAGACAATAAGAACCATATATAACGGTCTCTAAATGTGGCTCTGAGGACAATCAACTGCTGTTGTACATCCTAGCAGTGGTGTGACTCAACAAAACTACGTTGAATTATCAAGTCATTGTCAAATCAACTGAAATCTGTGATCGACTGGTCAAGATTTACAGCTTCAACACAGAACTCCTGGGAGGGTGGGACCTCGTATCATTCAGAAAGACTTACGCCGCTGGTTGAAACTGGGACTTCATTTTAGACTCACTGCAACTGTATTTGATCCAACATGGTCGCCCGTTTAGACTGTTCAACTGTAAATTCAGGACATTAAAGACACTACTCTATTTTTCTATGGAAAAGTCTGCTCTTTTTTAAAAATAAATTCATATTTGAACGTTCCTGTCTTATTCTATGGTCATGTAAGGCTAGCTTGTTAGTAAGTACCCATTTCCTGGTGACAGTGTTTAGAACATCAAGCTTATACAACATTCTGAATGTGAATCATGTCAACTCATCTATAGTGGGGTCCAAATGACACCCTATTCCCTTTATAGTGCACTTTTTTGATCAGGGCCCAGGTAGTGCACTATGTAGGGAACGATTTCGGACACACCCAGTGACTTGCAATGACAATACAGGAACAAGACAATTTCCCCAATGACAGGTCAATAATGAATACATGCAAGTCTGATAAAGGATTTTATTTGTATTTAATACTGAACAAATAAATGCAATATGCAACAATTTCAACAGTTCATATAAAGAAATCAGTCAATTAAAATTATGTCAAGTAGGCCCAAATCTATGGATTTCACATGACTGGGAATACAGATATCTTCAAAAAATAGGTAGGGGCGTGGATCAGAAAACCAGTCAGTATCTGGCGTGACCATTTACCTCATGCAGCGCGACACATCTTCACATAGAGTTGCTCAGGCTGTTGATTGTGGCCTGTGGAATGTTGTCCTACTCCTCTTCAATGGCTGTGTGAAGTTGTTGGATATTGGTGGGAACTGGAACACGCTGTGTACGCGTCGAACCAGAGTATCCCAAACATGCTCAATGGGGTGACATGTCTGGTGAGTATGCAGGCCATGGAAGAACCGGGACATTTTCAGCTTCCAGGAATTGTGTTCAGATCCTTGCGGCATGGGGCTGTGCATTATCATGCTGAAACATGAGGCGGTGGTTGAATCGCACAACAATGGACATCAGGATCTCATGTTATCTCTGCATTCAAATTGCCATCGATAAAATATAATTGTGTTCATTGTCCATAATCCCACCACCACCATGGGGCACTCTGTTCACATCAGCAAACTGCTCACCCACACAACGCCATACACGTTGTGGTATCCCGGAGGTCTACCCCAGGGGTTGGTGATAGAGGGGAGGCACGTGCCGCGACGTTGGCTCCCTCTGCTGGGAGGACCCGGGGTGGGCACCACGACACTGATGCCACCAATTAGGGGAGAGTGCCAACCAGTCGCATAGGCCATGTAAATGGAGCACCATGGGAGAGAAAATGAGGCAGGGAGACGACAGATGGGAACGAAGCTCCTGGAGCAGGATGTGGCCCAGATGAAGGACCGAGCCATTTAGTTATTTAGTTACATTTATTTTATGTTGACCAGTAAAGACGTTTTCTAGAACCTCCCTGTCTCTGTGTCCGTTTGTATGCTCAAACCCAACACCCCATGGTTTACCACAACGTGGTCTGCACTTGGACATACTGACAAATTCTCTAAAACAACATTGGAGGCGGTTTTTGGTAGAGAAATTAACATTCAATTCAAAACTTGAGACATTGTGTTGTGTGACAAGACTGCACATTTTAGAGTGGCCTTTTGTCTCAGCACAAGTTGCAACTGTGTAATGATCATGCTTCTTGATATGCCAAACCTGTCAGGTGGCTGGATTATCTTGGCAAAGGAGAAATGCTCACGAACAGGGATGAAAACAAATTAGTGCACAGAATGAGAGAAATAAGCTTTGTGTGAATGGAACATTTCAGTGATCTTTTATTTCAGCTCATGAAACATGGGACCAACACTTTACATGTGTTATATATATATATATTTTGGTAATAATAAACATGGCAGTAATAAACATGTTACTTGATCTAATGTCTCATCAACCTTGGAATTCACAAGGCACTTCCTGGTTGCTCTGCAGTTGCTATGCTGCACGGGTTGGAAGTGGATTTCCTCATATGCAACTTCAGTCAATCTGGATACATCCCAAATGGCACCCTATATAGTCCACTACTTTTGACCAGAGCCCTATGGGTCCTGGTCAAAAGTAGCACACTATAAAAGGAATAGGGTGCCATTGGGGCACACACTTGAGTCATTGTTAAATGCCAACTCCTCTCAGGCTTGGAAAATGGTCTTCAGAGTAACATTTTGAAAACATTTAAATACAATTCTTTAAACTTAAGTTTAAACAGCATGTACAGTACTTACAATGTAACACAGAAAAAAAGGCCACCTTGAGCCTTATTGCTACAATCACTACGATGATAGATGGTTGTTAATGTGTTGTGAATGATGACTGACACACAGATGAATAGTTAACTTGCTGCTTCTCAAAGAGTTAAAAAGGTAGAGAGCAAGTATATTTGTTTGTGTGTCATTTCTTAGAATCTCATATCCTCCAAGTCTGATAAGTGTGCTCCTCCCGTTCGCATCCCAAATGGCACTATCTCCTATATAGTACCCTATTTTTGACCAGATGGGCCCTGTCCTGTGCTTATGGTTCCTTCAGAGAGTTGATGTGGGCACAGAGTTTGAGGGCGGGTCCTAGTTTGATGTTCATCGCTGTCATCAGGTGGTCCTCTGTCAGCAATAGGAGGGCCTGGCCGTCAATCTCGTGGGAACGGAACTCCTCTGATATGTCCCGCCCACCTAAAGGAGGAAAAGGGTGGAGAGAGAGGTGGGACAATGAAGAGAGTGAGGGGAGAGGAACAGGAAGGTGGAAAGAGAGGAGTTTAGGGCCAGGAGATGTGGCCTGAGCAGGAAAAACTACTGGCCAAGGTGATATTGTATAAGATATACTGTATATAAATTCAGCAAAAAAAGAAACGCCCCTTTTTCAGGACCCTGTCTTTCAAAGATAATTCGTAAAAATCCAAATAACTTCACAGGTCTTCATTGTAAAGGGTTTAAACACTGTTTCCCATGCTTGTTCAATGAACCATAAACAATTAATTAACATGCACCTGTGGAACGGTCGTTAAGACACGAACAGCTTACAGATGGTAGGCAATTAAGGTCACAGTTATGAGAATTTAGGACACTCAAGAGGCCTTTCTACTGACTCTGAAAAACACCAAGAGAAAGATGCCCAGGGTCCCCGTTCATATGCGTAAATGTGCCTTAGGCACGCTGCAAGGAGGCATGAGGACTGCAGATGTGGCCAGGGCAATACATTACAATGTCCATACTGTGAGACGCCTAAGACAGCGCTACAGGGAGACAGGACGGACAGCTGATCGTTCTCGAAGTGGCAGACCACGTGTAACAACACCTGCACAGGATCGGTACATCACACCTGCGGGACAGGTACAGGATGGCAACAAAAACTGCCCGAGATACACCAGGAACGCTCAGACTGTCCGCAATAGGCTGAGAGAGGCTGGACTGAGGGCTTGTAGGCCTGTTGTAAGGCAGGTCCTCACCAGATATCACAGGCAACAACGTCGCCCATGGGCACAATTTCACCGTCGCTGGATCAAACAGGACTGGCAAAAAGTGCTCTTCACTGAGGAGTTGCAATTTTGTCTCACCGGGGTGATGGTCAGATTTGCGTTTAAAGTCGAAGAAATGAGCGTTACAGAGTCTTGTACTCTGGAGCGAGATCGATTTGGAGGTGGAGGGTCTGGGGCGGTGTGTCACAGCATCATCGGACTGAGCTTGTTGTCATTGCAGGCAATCTCAACGCTTTGCGTTACAGGGAAGACATCCTCCTCCCTCATGTGGTACCCTTCCTGCAGGCTCATCCTGACATGACCCTCCAGCAAGACAATGCCACCAGCCATATTGCTCTTTCTGTGCGTGATTTCATGCAAGACAGGAATGTCAGTGTTCTGCCATGGCCAGCGAAGGGGCCGGATCTCAATCCCATTGAGCACCTCTGGGACCTGTTGGATCGGAGGGTGAGGGCGAGGGCCACCCCTCCCCAGAAATGTCCGGGAACTTGCAGGTGCCTTGGTGGAAGAGTGGGGGAACATCTCACAGCAAGAACTGACAAATCTGGTACAGTCCATGAGGACAAGATGCACTGCAGTACTTAATGCAGCTGGTGGCCTCACCAGATACTGACTGTTACTTTTGATTTTGACCCCCCCCCCCTTTGTTCAGGGACACATTATTCCATTTCTGTTAGTCACATGTCTGTGGAACTTGTTCAGTTTATGTCTAAGTTATTGAATCTTATGTTCATACAAATATTTACACATGCTAAGTTTGCTAAAAATAAAACACAGTTGACAGTGAGGACAATTTTTTTTTTTGCTGAGTTTACATCCATTACAGTATTGGTTACAGCAGCTTTAAGTCCCATGGTAGGACATATTCATGATACCTGGTAGAGAGTTGATGTAGGAGCAGACTTGACCCACGCTCCACTGTGTTGGATTGTCACTACATTCTTGTCCTCCTGTGGTCTGTTCACCAGAGGATATGAATGAGTCTTTCCTCTGTCTTCCCTGCTCCCTCTCTCTCTCCTGCACCCTCTCCCTCTCTTCCTGCCTGCGCAGCCTGGTGATCATGGGGACAGGGGGCTCATCCTCAGCCTCCTCTTCCCCCCTCAATGTTCTCTGGGTCTCTTCAGAGCCGTACGGCCCCTGCACCTGCAGTGGAAAAACCAACATGACTACAATCAGACAGTTACCTATGGAATATTCTGAGTGATAACAGTTTGGGGTTTCATACTGTAAGTAGACCAGAGAATTGCAAAGTTGTTAATATCAATTCTGTCTGATTGACCTAGCCTGGTTTCAGATTTGTTGTCCCCCATGATGAAATTGGGGAGGGGACTGTAGACTGTCTCTGTATGTCCATTCACTTGTGCGTTAGTCACGCGCAATATCTCAAACAGCACTGGCCCGAATTTGACAACTTGGGTGAATGATGCGTCTTGCCATAGAGATCCGGCAGTGACAAAATTGATTGTCCTAAGACGGGAGCTATAGTTATTAACAGAAAGGTTAAGGCGGGACGCTTCATCATTCGTGGAGGACGACACGTTTACTGTTGCCTGGTTTGTGTTGTTTTGCAAACTGTCTTGTCGTGATTGGCATTGACCATAGGATAGTTAGCTAGATATGTTAAATCTGGGACCAGGCTATGACATCTGACCTGTCTGAGGAGGAAGTGTTCTCTGGTGCCCCCGTTGACCCTCCCCGAGGGACGTCCTCTACGGCCCATCGGCCTGTGGCCCCAACGACTGGCCTTGTCCACCTTCAACACGCTCAGACGCTTTGTACAGCTCACATTGAACCTGACAGGAGTGGGGAGGGGACAGAGAGAGAGACAGAGACACAGAGACAGAGAGAGAGACACACACAGAGAGAGAGAGAGAGAGAGAGAGAGATGAGATGTGTAGATAAAAAGTTTCTGGAGTTTAGCCATTCAGGGGAGATATTCCACAGAACATCATAATGTTCAAAACATCCCAGTTGTGGTGTCTAGATTCCCCTGGATCCTGGAAGAGAACATTTACACATGGCTTTTGACAACAAGTCAGCTTGAGGAGCTTAATCTGGCTCGGGAATAATGTTCCAAAATTCAGATTTTTCAAGAAATACAGGTTCCTGGAATCAGGAGTGAATAACCAGGAACTACAGGAATCTTCCAACTAGGATATCTGGAAACCCCAGAAATGTTGCAACCCTACAGGACTCACCTCTTGACACAGGTCATGGAGCAGAATCGTTTGGATCGGAGGAAGGTGTGAACGTAGCCCCTCTTCCCACAGAACTCACACTGCAGCACATCTACCAAGCTCTCAGCAGCAGGTTCTATAGTACCGCAGGAGATGACAAGCTGTTAGACAGACACACAGACAGATGGACGGACACACATACACACCGGAACTGACCGTCCTGGGTGGGGGTATCATCCATGTCTGAGTCATTGTCTGGCTGCTCAGCATCCATCAGGCTCTCCTCTGGTACTCGATCACCATTGGTTCTCAATTCTATAGCTGAATCCTTATTGGTTCTCATCTCAGGTGTTGGATCCCCATTGGTTCCCACCTCCCGGGCTTCAGGAAGCGTGGCCTGCTGGTCCGCCCCCAAAGAGGAACGGCCCATCTGAAGCAGGAACACACCACTGTATCACATGCAGTACACAACACATACCACTTTAGAGGGCTGAACATAATGGTAATGACGGGGACTAAGCTACTCTCCCAGCTAGCACATTTGGTTTCTCGGAAGATGTGGGAACGTACGTTTTTAGTTTCTCATTGGTTCCGGGAATGAAGCCGTTTCTTGACCTGTAAAACTGAACATTTTTTAAACGTTCTGACACTGGAAATGTAAACTTGTTGGTTGCAGAGGTTCTGAGAATTTTAATTTAACTAGGCAAGTCAGTTAAGAACAAATTCTTATTTTCAATGACGGCCTAGGGGGGTTAACTGCCTGTTCAGGGGCAGAACAACAGATTTGTACCTTGTCAGCCTTCCGGTTACTAGTCCAACGCTCTAAACACTAGGCTACCCTGCCGCCCCAAGGGATTTACTATGGTTCCCTGAACGTTACCTGGGAGGTTTTATTAACGTTCTGAGAACGGAAGATAGTTATTTGGAGGTTTTGAATAATCTTAACTTTTTACAATACTTTTTATAACACCTCTAGCTTATTTTGGTTAAACCTTTTTGAACTCCAAGCACAGGTAGGACACATGGAAATTAATTTCCTTAGGCATTTATCACATTTCTATTTTAAGGGCTCCCGAGTTGCGCAGTCTAAGGCACTACAGACCCTGGTTTGATTCCAGGCTTTATCACAACCGACTTTGATTGGGAGTCCCATAGGGCGGCGCACAATTAGCCCAGCATCGTCCGGGGTAGGCCGTCATTGTAAATAAGAATTTGTTCTTTACTAACTTGCCTAGTTAAATAAACAATTTAAAAAAATAACATTTTGTTCTCTATCCATGGATTTAGCCTGCTAGAGCTGCAACTCTTTCCTTCCTCTCGCGCTTTACCAGCTCAGTTTAATAAAGTAGCTGAAATAATGACTTTTCTGCTGCTTCCCTCACTCGGATCGGACCGGGTCTTGATCCAACCAGGTCTGTATGGAACGGGATTAGTTGTCCTCGGGTCCATTCGGAACGGGTCTCTATATTTTTTGTATAAATGAATGCATATCGGGTCCGGATGGGAAAGCCCCAGGTCTATTTCGGAACTGGTCCATCTTTTTGGAATACCTCGCTAGCTAGCCTGCCATGTTTTGTTTACACTTACAAAGCTGTTAATTATAGTCTATTGAAACAGTCCACATTTCAAAGAAAACAAAGACTCATTAAGATCAGGTGTTAGTTGGCACGGCCAACACACCTGAACACAAATAATAAGATAAAGGATAGAGAGTTTTGCTGATGCTAAGAATGGAATGTATGTTTTTAAAACGTCTTAGGGCTAGGCCCCTTTTTCTCAATTTCCACCTGAATGATGTGCCCAAAGTAAACTGACTGTTGCTCAGGCCCTGAAGCCAGGACATGCATATAATTGGTACCATTGGAAAGAAAACACTTTCAAGTTTGTAGAAATGTTACAATAATGTAGGAGAATATAACACAATAGATTTGGTAGGAGAGAATCCAAAGAAAAACCAACCAGATGTTTCTTTTTGAGAGAGCCCATGCTCTTACAATGGTAAGGGAACACCCCCCTGAAATGTACAAAAATTAATGGGAAGCCATTGGCACTGGACAAACCATATACACGGTGTCCAATACCACTCAATTCGGCGTCGTTTCGTTCAAAGTTGATTGCAAATGCCATATGGCAAATGCCAAGTGTAACACTGCAAAAATCCAACAGGTGGCGAGTGCGCTCCACCATGGTTTTTCATGTTGTTGTTATGTTACATATAAATGTAACACAAGTCAACATCCAAAAGCAAAATTTTGAAAAACTGAACATTTTTTCAAAAAACTTATCACCCCCTTAAAAAAGTGCTTTCTGGACTGTTTTTCAAAATTCTTTCATGTGTAAGAACTGTATGAATATACTTTTGTCCAATTTTATTATCATCATTATTATTTATTTTTTTAACTTGTGCATAAGGCATATGTTTTGTCCATTTGCAATATGATTTCATAGGAAGTCATAAGTGAAAAATAGCAAAAAGTTTGAAAAAAACTTCACACACACTTAAAAAAGTGCTTTCTGGACCATTCAAAATTCTTTTGAATTGTGTCAATTACACATGTATAAGAACTGTATCAACATACTTTAGTCAGCTCGGGGGTTTGAACTTGTAACCTTCCGGTTACTAGTCCAACGCTCTAACCACTAGGCTACCCTGCCGCCCATATGATTTCATAGGAAGTCAAAAGTCACTTTTGGGGCCAAATTCCATAAGAAATGTCCAAATGCAATATGAAAAATTGGAAAATGCCAAATCAGGATGTTATGTCCGTTTGCCATGTACCATCACAAATTTGACATGCTCAAAAATCCTGCAGGAATGCAAAATTGACTGGCCCAATGAACTCTGGATGGCTGGGCAGTGATTCTGGTTCCTCTCCATCACTCGTTAGGATCGATTTCAGAATGTCACTTTGGTGATGGTACCTCACTGTTTAAACATATTGCAAATGGACAAAAGTCACCAGCAAGTCACCATCCATCAGTCAATTAGATATCATTCTGACACCAAACTGATACAAACTGACACCAAACCCACTTTTTCCAACTCATTTAGAAGCCAACTATCACATACTTCAGAGCTGGCCCAAAATTCACAACGCCTTCTGTTCAAACCAAAATAAAAACGTAAAACACGTAGTTACGTTCTAGCTGCGGGTCCAGTTCTGACATTATGTGTAGGCCTATGTGAGGCGACCTCGAATCCCAAGTTCCGGCTCGATAGGTCATTTGGTGCCCGAAAATCCACTGTTTTCTATGCCTTGCTACAGGGTCCTTGAATGAGCTATCGGACAGAAACGTTGGGGTCCGTCTATATGGGCCGAGGTGGTCGCAATGCACCTAGTCTTGCGACTCGGGGACATTTCTAAATGTCGGCATTTTCGTGATGCAAAAACGAATTTAAGTTATTGCAAATGTACGAGGCTGTTTCTCGGTCCGAGAACCTTCTAGAGCCATGTAACTCACCACGCACTATCGACCTGAGGTCTAGAACAGGTTTTTAAAGTTTCAGAACTCTAGGTCTGATGGTTCTTTAATAGTTCGAACAAGGTTAACTAATGCAGGCAGTGTATGTCTCTACGCACCCCAATGTGTCCATCCTTCCAAGCTGTGTGTGTGTGATTTAGTTTTTCTTTGAATTTTTATGGTAGTCATCACTGATTTACATTCATGAGGGTTGCCTAATCGCACATATCAAGTTTTGGAAAGATCAGACTTTTTTAACCATTCGAAACAGCCCCTGTGACACCAATTATGGCACTTCCGGTTGGCACAGGAAGCTATAAGTAAACACATATCCTCATTGTGGTATGCTTTTACAGAATCCTGAGTTTTAAGTCTTTACGTTAAGAACTGACCGATTTACACAGGGTTGAATGCACTCTCACACAAACTGCTGGTTGGGTATGGAAAAACACGTTTAGGGTGATTTTAACCACTTCCGGTTGCTTCAGGAAGCTTAGAACCAACACAGGTAGACCTCAGTGTCCTGATGGACTGTCATTGAAGATAGGTTCATAAGGCATTCATAACCCACATAGGCTTCAGGTTGACTTTAGAGGAGCAGGCAATGTATTCCTATGGGGAGAGATGTCATTGTAATCTGTGAGATCGAAAAACCCTGATTAACTGTTAAGGGTTAATGCCACACGGTCAAGGTTAGGCTTGCACAGATCGGGAGGACCTCAGGAACATACCGGAGGTCGAATTGTGCTTCTCACCCTAACGGTTCTCTCACTGTCACCCAAAAGCAAATGACATTTAGGGCCAGGCTTCATTTTGGGCCTACTTTTTTCACGGTCGCTGTACTCAGAGCGAGCTACGGTCAAGCGGGGCATCTCGTTGAACTCTGCACGGCCTAGAGAATATGGAAATGCCACTGCAGGCTCTGTGTGTCTTTAAGCACCGCACTTTGTCACTCCATCCTTGCTGTGTGTGTGTGTGTGTGTGTGTGCGAGACAGCTTTTCTTTGACATCTGCTGGGAGAAATGACTGACTTACAGTTCATGGGGGTTGCTTAATTACACATATGAAGTTTTGAAACAGCACCTATGACACCATTTTAAGGCACTTCCGGTTTACACAGGAAGCTGAAAGTGAACACATATCCTCCTTGGGGTAGGCAATTATAGAATTTTGAGTCTTTATGTTAAGAACTGACTTATTTATGGAGGGTTTAGTGAGTGTGTGTTATTTCAGAAAAATCACAGAAATCTCGCAGAGCTCCGAAGCACACTTTAAAAAGATTTGTATGAACACGCTGCAACTGTTTAAAATATAATATAATATAATATATATATATATTTATTTGAACATCACCAATTTGACATTGTACGATTTCTCTTAAATGACGATAGATAAATGGCTGGTTCTTTTTTTACTGACACCGTAGGTTCCTTTACTTTGACGTGAAGCGGAAACATTATTGCTCTATTTTTATTTTGGACCTTTAATCCCAGAAAAATGGCCATAACTCAAAAGCCGTTGAGGCCTAGACGCCATCTTGTTCAGGGCCAACTGCCCATTATGCCAAACCTATGCTCACCAAGTTTCGGCTTCGAAATATTTTCCATTTAGGAGATAAGGCCACGTCGTGATTTGTGATGTTTTGTACATTGGCAATATGATTCCATTCACCCTCTTGTGGGATTTACCGGGGCAGCGGACAAATGACCAAAATTTGATTATTTTATAAAACGGAAACCGATTGTCCGAGAGAGTTCGTTTGATGACTTCCTGGAAGATTCGCCCCTGCCGCACGGCCCGACGCCGTCCGCCAATTTTACAAACGTTTTCGGACGTCTAGTAAAGGACCGTACATTTGCAATGTGGTCTTTCTTACTAACCATATGGCAAATATCAAAATGTTCCCTTAAGGTATGAAAGTATAGGGGTATACTGAATTCTAACAATTTGGATGCAATTTCTATGGCTTCCACAGGGTGTCAGCAGTCTATGTTCAAGGTTTCAGGAGTGTAACTTCCAAAACAAATAAGAAATATGAGTTTTAGTACAGGGACATAGTCTTGGAAATTCATGTATGAACGCGTGATGAAGACAGAAGACCTGCTAAAATCCTATTCCTATTGAATAATCCTATTTCCTATTGAATATACTTATTTCCATAAGAAATAATATAGTTTGATTACATTTTAGGGTATCTGAGTAGTAAATAGAAACATATTTTGACTTGTTGAAAAAGTTAGAGGTAGATTTTTGGATTCCTTTCTTTGCATGTTGAACGAGTGGATTACTCAAAATCGATGGCGCCAACTAAACTGGCTTTTTGGGTTGTAAAGAAGGATTTTATCTTTTTTTTTATATAACTTTATTTAACTAGGCAAGTCAGTTAAGAACAAATTCTTATTTTCAATGATGGCCTAGGAACAGTGGGTTGACTGCCTGTTCAGGTGGTTGGGGGCAGAATGACAGATTCATATCTTGTCAGCTCAGGGGTTTGAACTTGCAACCTTCCGATTACTAGTCCAACGCTCTAACCACTAGGCTACGCTGCCGCCCTAACAAAACGATACAACATGTTATAGCTGGGACCCTTTGGATGACAAAGCAAAGGAAGATTTTCAAAAACTAAGTGAATATTTAATTGCTATTTGTGACTTTATGAAACCTGTGCCAATGGAAAAATATTTTTTACGTGGAACGCCGTCCTCAAACAATCGCATGGCATGCTTTTGCTGTAATGGCTCCTGTAAATCCGAAAGTGCAGTTCGATTTACAAAAATGTAAGCTTTCAACCGTTATAAGACACTTGGATATTAAACATTTAGGTACATACATAATTTTTATGATTATTTATTTCTTTGAATTGCACGCTCTCCGCTAGTGGGATGCCTAGACCTAAAGCTTTAAATAACATTCTTAGAACGTTACTCAAGTTCTTGTGGTTTTTATGGAAAATGTTCTTACCGTTCTCAGAACAATTTGAGAACATGCAAAAAAAACAACAAAGGACAACCACGCTCTCACCAAGCTCTAAGAAACAAATGGTTCTCAGAACATTATGTGCTAGCTGGGCTCAGTCGCAGGGCCGACTCCAGGCATAAGTGACATAAGCGGCCACTAGGGGGCCCCGACTCAAAAAAACGGTACTCAGTCGAACTTTAAAACGTACATTTTTCTCTCCACTGTCAAGTTTTCACCTACTTGTTGGGCCCCCCCCCCCAAACAAACCTTGCTTAGGTCCCCCAAAAGGCTAGAGCTGACACTGGCCTCAGTGCCGTCGGTGACAATTAACGAGACCAGTACCTGTGTACACTGTGGAGCTTGGTTAACACACCCACCAGTGGACATATCGGGAGGAACGGCTGCAGGGCCTCTCTGACGACGAACCCCTCTATGATGTGAGTGAGGATGAGAGGTTTAGCTCTCTCAGGGCTCCCTGGTAGGGTGGCTGAGGGGGATTGGCCGGGGCTTCTTACCGCGGCCGAGGGCAGGAGTGGAGGAGGGGAGCAGCTGGTGTAAGAGGAGGGGTCTTGACACGAGTGGGTAACGGAGCGGCTGGGCGGAGGGACGCAGGGGAAATCCAACCTGCCTGGAGGATGGAGCCGAGCAAAGAAAGAGAGGCAGTTACTGTATGTTAGCGTGCTTTATCGATTTAGTATAAAAATAGTGCAAACGGTGAAGTTAAGTAATGAAAAAAAAGTAAATGCTATTGTGCCATGTACCTGTGCAGTTCTCTGTAAAGGCGAGCTGTATGTCTTTACAGAGTCTGTCTGAACAAGCCGATGGAGAGAGTGTGGGTGGAGGGGTCGTCCTCTCCTCTCTCATCTCTGGGGTCTGGGGACGTAGGGTGGCTGGAAGCATCTTCAGGTCCACAGCTACAGTCTGGGGTGGGGAGAGATTATGGAACGTCTGGGATAGATTCTGGAATGTCTGGGGGGGGTGATGGTTCTGAAAAGGCATCTGGACCGGCGCCTCTGCCACAGGCAGCTCCTCCGACACCTGAACCCCAGTGGACTGCACTGCCAGGGCCTGGACTGAGCGCAGGGACAACCTCTGGAGGGAGGCCGGTGGAGACTGGAGCAGCCTGGGGAGAGAGGCCTGGGAGATGGGGCCAAGACGCAGGGTAGGGGGCTTGGGCTGGTGGTGGAGCTGGGGCTGGAGCAGGCTGGGACACAGAAGAGGTGGAGGGGCTGATGAGGATACTACCACTGTCTGCTGGGGAGGGGGTGGGGCGGGCAGCTCACAGGAAGAGGAGAGGACTGGAAGGCCATCGCCAGGCTGGGATTGGACAGTGGTGGTGGTGTGGGTGGGAGTGGCCAGGGGCTGGAGGGTAAGAGGGAAGAGAGAGGGGGAAGTGTCTTGGGGTGCGAGGCGCAGTGCGATAGGGTGCAGCTGCCGGTGGGCTCCTGCTGTGGTCTGCTGGATGATGAGCTGGTGGGGTGCCCCCTTATGGCTCGGAGGACAGTGCAGCTGGTGCCTGACCACAGCATGGGACTGGACAGGAGTGTACGACGCTGAAATAGAACCACATTATTACACCTGAAGGTGGTCTAAACCTGCACTAGGTTGGAACAGAATGTACAACACTGGAGTTGAAATAAAACCATGATAACAGACTGAAGTGACTGAGGCAGTGATGTGTGTTGTAAACCTCCTCTGGGCTGGAACAAAAGCCTACCTCAGGATCAGTATTATTTAAGAACACTGATATGAACCAACAGAGCACAAAAGATGAGACCATGCCATGGTGACTGACTTACCAGGCGCCATAAGCTGGTTTGCTGATGTTAGCCTGGTGATGTCAGCCAGCCGAGGCTTAGCTCCAGAGGCTTCTGTGGTGGGGTCAGACTGCTGACTGGACCTCAGGGGACAGATGGACATCTTAGGCAGAGAGGAGACCAGCGTCTGGGGCTGGGTGGAGAATGGCTTCAACAGGACACTCTGGGCAGTGGCCAAAGCCCCTGGGAGATGGGCCTGCACAGCAAGGCTGTGGACCTGAGAGAGGAGAGGACAGGCAGCATTATTATAGATGTAAATCTAACATCCAATGTCTCTTAGAAAGTGCTTGATATCAAAAAAATATAATGTGGATATCATGTTGTGTCCCACAGGGTTCCATACTGGGGCACTACTGTCTGTACCTGATATATATTTAGGTAATTGCAACTTGATCATGTCGAGCAATGACATACCAAGTCAAGTCAGATACACTTACTTAGTATACCTCCACATACCTTTATCCAAAGTGACCTGTGCATAGGCTTACATTTTTTGTATAAAAATGATTTGTCCTCCAGGGATATAAATAACGTCAGCAGGTGTTTGCGGTCCTCTGATGACAACATAGTTAGCTTGTCAGGTATGTAAAACCTGGCAATGCTTAACCTTTGACCTTTGCTCCTGGTGGAGGTTGCTGACCTGTGAAGTGGAGAGTTGAGAGGAGCTACAGCAGACAGAAGGCAGGTCAGACTGGACTGCTGCCACCGTGGCCGCAGGGGTCAGAATCAACTTACAGAGAGAAGAGAGAAAAGAGAGTGACAGAAGAGGGAGAAGACAGAGAAGCAAGGGAAAAGACAAAGAAGAAAGAGAAAAGATGAGTAGAAAAGTTAGCGGAAAACATCAATGGAAAAGGAGACAGAGAACTTGGCATGCTTACTTATTTTTACTTCCCATGATCTTTGGGCAAGTAGATAGTTTATCATACGCTACAAAGCTGTTACAACAAGAGATAGAAGGTAGGTACCATCTGGGTGCGAAGGTACATCTGGGCTTGGTTACAGGAAGCAGAGCAATTCCCCAGGAGCATGGCCTGCTGGGTAATCGTGCCTGTGGTGGAGCTGGAACTCTGAGAATGACCAATCAGCTGGCCTGTTACTGGAGAGGCTGGGAGGGTGATCTGGAGACAGACAGAATTGCAGTTGTCTTACTAGGCATGGGTAGTCTTGGCAGTCTTGATACCAGAGTGATAAACTTACAGAGGTACCAGTGGACTGGGGCACCGTGCTGTTGGCAGCAGAGGGTAAGGAGGGGGACTGTCTGCTACTGTAAGGCTGTTGCTGCTGCAGCGCAGCTGTCTGCAGGATGATGTGTTGCTGCTGGGCCGCGTACATTTGCTGCAGGTACTGAGCTGCCATGGTCTGGGGCCTGCTGTGGATGGCCTGCTGGACCACCTAGAGAGAGAGAGACAGCAGAGAAATAATAGTCATATTGTGTAGCTGGGAACGGTTCGGGAACTACTACACTCACCAGAGCTGATGACTCATGTTAGCTCCCAGAACTAATGCCTCAGCTTTAGCTCGGCGCGTGCATGATCAGGGTTCGATACCAGAAATGCTCGTTCTGGGAACGAAGCAATACGTTTTCTGACTGGTAAAACGTAACATTTTTAAACGTTTCTGAGAACCCTGTTCTGGGAACATACATTTTTAGGTTGCAGGGAGGTTCTGAGAATGTTCTCCTGGGAGGTTTTATTCATGTTCTGAGAATAGAAATGATATGTTATTTGAAGGTAATTAAATAACGTTCTGAGAATATGTTTCAATAAGACTTCTACTAACACTGCTAGCTTAGTTTGGGTTAACAGTTTTGAAGCACAGATAGGACACATGGAAATTAACTTACTTCGGCATTAATCATGTAAACACATTTATTTATCGTGACACGGGGTCAATAAGATTCTAACGTATTACCTTCTGTTCTCGATCTATGGAATTAGTCCAGAGCCACCAGGATGGAGCTAGCATTAGAGGTCTTTACGGATTCACCTGGACCCCGAGACCTGAGCAGGTTCAGATCCAGTATTCGAAATAATGTCATGCGTCTGGGTCGGATCTGATATGACTGTCACGGGTATGTGTAATTTTAACTGACCTATCCGGTAGGAACAGTACAGATCCGTACGCGACAGCTGCAATAGAGAGAGAAATGTTCTAATTTATGCTGCTGCTCGTGCTTTTCACGAGAGTGGCGCTTGTAGCTTGTTGTTGGCCAATCATAAATCATCATAGCGGCAATAGGTTAAATTAGGAGATATCTAATCCTCCCTGCTCCATGTGTCACTCGCTCACAGTATGGCCCCACCCCAGCCTGCTTGAGCGGCACCTCTCTCTCCCCCCCTCTCACGCTTTATCAGCTCCGGCTAATAAAGTAGTTTAAAAAATGACTGCTGCTTCTGGATTCAACCAGGTCTATACGGAATGGGATCAGTTGTGCTTGGGTCCATTCAAAACATGTAATTTAAATTTGAGTCCGGATTGGGAAAGCCCCAGTGTCCAGTTTGGCACTGGTCCAACTTTTTGGACCTGTGAAGACCTCAAGCTAGCATGTCATTTTTTTCTGCTACATAGCTGTTAATTTAGTCTATTCAAACAGGTCTCATTTCAAAGGAAAACAAACACTCATTAAGATCAGGTGTGGCCAACACATCTGAACACGTTTAAAATAACAAGAGAGATGATAAGAGTTTGACAGTGTTTATGCTTTTAAAACATTACAACGTTCTTTGAACATTAATGTTTTCTTGTCATTGTAATGGAACGTTTTCTTAATGTTTTGAGAACATGGCTTTAAATAGAACCATGAAGAAACCTGTAGAAAGCATTATGCTGAAGTACTGAAATTCCCACAGAAGAATGTTGTTTCTTACATTCTCTGAACGTTCTGAGAACATGACTTTAAATAGAATTGTTACGATACTAGTATCCTGTGTGTGTGTGTGTGTCCTGTGTTTTTTTTCTCTCCTCCCCTCACAGGTGAAAATCATCAATCCCCAATCAGTCACCAATCCAATCATCAATCAGAAGACACCTCCTCCTGTTTCCTACCCTATAACAGTTCCTTTCCCTTGGTTTAAAATCCCTGTCAGTTGTTTGCTCTAGAGCTTAATCTCTCTGTAAATGCCATGTCTGTAGGTCTCTGTGTTTCACGCTCTCTTTGTGTATTAACCTCTCTTTTGTTTGAGCACCTCCATAGCACTTTGTCCTCAGCTGTGAGTATTGTTTTTGGTTATGGTGTTTGTTTGTTTGCTGGTGGGAAAAGGGGAAACCAAGACAAGTCGCCCATGGGCATACACTACCCGTAGGTAGACTTTGTTAAATACACTAGTTAGAACGGGTGGACCACCCACTGTATTTTTGGTTAGTTAGCTGTTGTTAAGGTAGGCTAGTCTAGCTTAGGGGTGTTTTTGAATACCTATTGTTTCTTTCCTTGGGTCCAGCTCAGCCCCTTTTCCTGCCCCCCCATTACCGTGTGTTTTCAAATAAACCTTGAGTTTGACGGTAGATTTCAGTTGTCCTGGTTATTTCGTTCACACTTTTACTTAGTCACCATAATTTGCCTGAGTTATGTTACGGCTCTCATTACCCCCCCCTAGACAGTCGGGCCAAAAGGGATTCGTAACAATCATGAGGAATCCTGAAGGAAAAGTTATGCTGAAGTACTGAAATTCCCACCTAAGAAACATATGGTTCTCAGAACGTTATGTGCTAGCTGGGTATCCTGCACCATTCCCAGACCTTTGTGGGAACTTTGTATGCAAAATAACCATAGGACAACCACTCTCACCATGCTCTAAGAAACACATGGTTCTCAGAACATTAGTATGTGCTAGCTGGATTATGCTTAGAAAACAAGCCTTTGCTTTACATACACACATGGCTTCATAGCTACAATGGGGTAAAAAAAGTATTGTCAGCCACCAATTGTGCAATTTCTCCCACTTAAGGAGAGGCCTGTAATTTTCATCATAGGTACACCAACTATGACAGACAAAATGAGAAGGAAAAAAATCCAGAAAATCACGTTGTAGGATTTTTAATTAATTTGCAAATCATGGTGGAAAACAAGTATTTGGTCAATAACAAGTTTCTCAATACTTTGTTATATACCCTTTGTTGGCAATGACAGAGGTCAAATGTTTTCTGTAAGTCTTCACAAGGTTTTCACACACTGTTGCTGGTATTTTGTCCCATTCCTCCATGCAGATCTCCTCTAGAGCAGTGATGTTTTGGGGCTGTTGCTGGGCAACACGGACTTTCAACTCCCTCTTGTTTTTATTCCTCTTTCATTACTATTTATTACATAGTTTTTTTTACTCTGCATTGTTGGGAAGGGCTCGTAAGCAAGCATTTCACGGTAAAGTCATTGTATTCAGCATTTGTGACAAATACAATTTGAACATCGCCAACAAATGCGTTAGTTTATTTAAATGTGCAATTTAAAAGTATAGTGCCTAGGTGTCAGTTTTATTAAATGTGCAATTAAAAAGTATAGTGCCTAGGCCTATTTAATGAAACCCTAGTGCTGTTGACATAGGCAACAGATCACAACGGCCCAGTACATCACTGGGGCCAAGCTTCCTGCCATCTAGGACCTCTATACCAGGCGGTGTCAGAAGGTCCTAAAAATGTCCGGAGCGCCAAGTCTAGGTCCAAGAGGCTTCTAAACAGCTTCTACCCCCAAGCCATAAGACACCTGACTGTCTAATCAAATGGCTACCCTTTTACACTCTATTTATTATCTATGCATAGTCACTTTAATAACTCTACCTTCATGTACATATCTCAATTACCTCGACTAACTGGTGCCCCCGCACATTGACTCTGTACCGGTACCCCATCTATATAGCCTTGCTATTGTTATTTTACTGCTGCTCTTTATTTGTTACTTTTTCTTATTTTTGTCTGTATTTTCTTTTAAGCTGCATTGTTGGTTAAGGGCTTGTAAGTAAGCATTTCACTGTTGTATTCGGGGCATGTGGCAAATACAATTTGATTTGACAAAGCAGGGAATTCCCAATTTCCCACTGAGCTCCTTTTTGGAAATGGCGAGTTCACTTTCTTATCCATGATGTCAGTGCCCAACCGCGCTGTTCAGCGTTGGAGCCCAGCAGCTCACATCAGCAGGATGGGGGGCCTTTTCATTTGGAGGGACGTCTAACGTGGATCTCTAAAATAATGATTATGATCAATTACATTTCCTCAATTTATATATGTAAGACCTATAGGGACACCGACTGTATACATTTGGCAGCGAGACCCGTCATCATCTATGCACAATACAACTGGCATGAAAGCCAAAACAACAAGGTACAGGTACTCACACGACCAACGGACATTGGAACAACAATTGACACCCCAATGGTAAAACAAAGGGCACATTTCTACAAATACAATCAGTGAAGAATTGGAACCATGTGTGCCATGGAACGAGCAACCGTATTGGAGGGATCTGTGAAATACAGTGTAAAACACAACACTTAATTTAGAGTAAACTGGACATACTTTGCTTAGTACTGACGCTGTTAAACTTTCTCAGTGTAAGAAATTAACACCTGTAGTGATACAGTAAATCATATTGGGGTGTTTAAAAATTGTATGCTGTAAAGACTAATTTGTCTTTTCTTTCCAAGGGAATTTTAGAGTTTACTTTTACTTTGTGAGAGAGACATGGTTATTGAATTATTTCCTTTAAAGGCTTGTGGCTTTCACCAAGTGAGTACTAAGGTGAATGCTATCATTCAAATTCAACTATGACAATACCTTACGTACGGTATATCATAAGGTCTTACTTTGATGGCCTAGTTTTACCATAACCCAGTGATGTTAGGAAACTCTGGGTTTACAGGCCACATCAGGCCTGAAAGTCAAATTGTGTTGGATTGCAAAGTGATGTTTTTTTATCTAACATTCTACCCCTTGCCAGTTCTGCCATTTGCCAAATTGACTGGCCTTTCAGCAATCTCAACATTTAATATGCAGTTCAATATGAGACATCATTAGGATATCCAAAGGTTTGACCCGCCTCCTGCATTCAGTATTCCTGCATTTCTGCTTCCGGCACCGACAGAGATGGCCGCCTCGCTTCCCGTTCCTAGGAAACTATGCAGTTTTTTGTTTTTTTTTACGTGTTATTTCTTACTTTAGTATCCCAGGTCAGCTTAGGTTTCATTACATACAGTCGAAAAGAATTACTGAATATAAGAGCAGCGTCAACTCACCATCAGCACGACCAAGAATATGACTTTCGCGAAGCGGATCATGTGTTCTGCCTTTCACCCAGGACAACGGAATGGATCCCAGCTGGCGACCCAAAAAAATGACTTCAGAAAAGAGTGAAACAAGGCGGTCTTCTGGTCAGACTCCGGAGACGGGCATATCGTGCACCACTCCCTAGCATTCTTCTCGCCAATGTCCAGTCTCTTGACAACAAGGTTGATGAAATCCGAGCAAGGGTAGCATTCCAGAGGGACATCAGAGACTGTAACGTTCTTTGCTTCACGGAAACATGGCTCACTGGAGAGATGCTATCGGAGTCGGTGCAGCTAGCTGGTTTCTCCACGCATCGCGCAGACAGAAACAAACATCTTTCTGGTAAGAAGAGGGGCGGGGGCGTATGCCTTATGGCTAACGAGACGTGGTGTGATCACAGAAACATACAGGAACTCAAATCCTTCTGTTCACCTGATTTAGAATTCCTCACAATCAAATGTTGACCGCATTATCTACCAAGAGAATTCTCTTCGATTATAATCACAGCCGTATATATTCCCCCCCCAAGCAGACACATAGATGGCTCTGAACGAACTTTATTTGACTCTTTGCAAACTGGAATCCATACATCCTGAGGCTGCATTCATTGTAGCTGGGGATTTTAACAAGGCTAATCTGAAAATAAGACTCCCAAAATTGTATCAGCATATCGATTGCGCAACCAGGGCTGGCAACCTTGGATCATTGTTATTCTAACTTCCGCGACACATATATAAGGCCCTGCCCCGCCCTCCTTTCGGAAAAGCTGACCACGACTCCATTTTGTTGATCCCTGCCTACAGACAGAAACTAAAACAAGAAGCTCCCACGCTGAGGTCTGTCCAACGCTGGTCCGACCAATCTGATTCCACACTCCAAGACTGCTTCCATCACGTGGACTGGGATATGTTTCGTATTGCGTCAGACAACAACATTGACGAATACGCTGATTCGGTGTGCGAGTTCATTAGAACGTGCGTTGAAGATGTCGTTCCCATAGCAACAATTAAAACATTCCTAAACCAGGATTGATGGCAGCATTCGCGTGAAACTGAAAGCGCGAACCACTGCTTTTAATCAGGGCAAGGTGACTGGAAACATGACCGAATACAAACAGTGCAGCTATTCCCTCCGCAAGGCAATCAAACAAGCTAAGCGTCAGTATAGAGACAAAGTAAAATCTCAATTCAACGGCTCAACGGCAGACTAAATAACTTTTTGGCCCGCTTTGAGGACAATACAGTGCCACTGACACGGCCTGCAACGAAAACATGCGGACTCTCCTTCACTGCAGCCGAGGTGAGTAAAACATTTAAACGTGTTAACCCTCGCAAGGCTGCAGGCCCAGACGGCATCCCCAGCCGCGCCCTCAGAGCATGTGCAGACCAGCTGGCTGGTGTGTTTACGGACATATTCAATCAATCCCTATCTCAGTCTGCTGTTCCCACATGCTTCAAGAGGGCCACCATTGTTCCTGTTCCCAAGAAAGCTAAGGCAACTGAGCTAAACGACTACCGCCCCATAGCACTCACTTCCGTCATCATGAAGTGCTTTGAGAGACTAGTCAAGGACCATATCACCTCCACCCTACCTGACACCCTAGACCCATCCAATTTGCTTACCGCCCAAATAGGTCCACAGACGATGCAATCTCAACCACACTGCACACTGCCCTAACCCATCTGGACAAGAGGAATACCTATGTGAGAATGCTGTTCGACTACAGCTCGGCATTTAACACCATAGTACCCTCCAAGCTCGTCATCAAGCTCGAGACCCTGGGTCTCGACCCCGCCCTGTGCAACTGGGTACTGGACTTCCTGATGGGCCGCCCCCAGGTGGTGAGGGTAGGCAACAACATCTCCACCCCGCTGATCCTCAACACTGGGGCCCCACAAGGGTGCGTTCTGAGCCCTCTCCTGTACTTCCTGTACTCCCTGTTCACCCACGACTGCGTGGCCACGCACACCTCCAAATCAATCATCAAGTTTGCGGACAACACAACAGTGGTAGGCTTGATTACCAACAACGACGAGGGAAGAGGTGAGGGCCCTCGGAGTGTGGTGTCAGGAAAATAACCTCACACTCAACGTCAACAAAACTAAGGAGATGATTGTGGACTTCAGGAAACCGCAGAGGGAACACCCCCCCTATCCACATCGATGGAACAGTAGTGGAGAGGGTAGTAAGTTTTAAGTTCCTCGGCATATACATCACAGACAAACTCAATTGGTCCACCCACACAGACAGCGTCGTGAAGAAGGCGCAGCAGCGCCTCTTCAACCTCAGGAGGCTGAAGAAATTCGGCTTGTCACCAAAAGCACTCACAAACTTCTACAGATGCACAATCGAGAGCATCCTGGCGGGCTGTATCACCGCCTGGTACGGCAACTGCTCCTCCCACAACCGTAAGGCTCTCCAGAGGGTAGTGAGGTCTGCACAACGCATCACTGGGGGCAAACTACCTGCCCTCCAGGACACCTACACCACCCAATGTTACAGGAAGGCCATAAAGATCATCAAGGACAACAACCACCCGAGCCACTGCCTGTTCACCCCGCTACCATCCAGAAGGCGAGGTCAGTACAGGTGCATCAAAGCTGGGACCGAGAGACTGAAAAACAGCTTCTATCTCAAGGCCATCAGACTGTTAAACAGCAACCACTAACATTGAGTGGCTGCTGCCAACACACTGACTCAACTCCAGCCACTTTAATAATGGGAATTGATGGGAAATGATGTAAAATATATCACTAGCCACTTTAAACAATGCTACCTAATATAATTTTTACATACCCTACATTATTAATCTCATATGTATACGTATATACTGTACTCTATATCATCTACTGCATCTTTATGTAATACATGTATCACTAGCCACTTTAACTATGCCACTTTGTTTACATACTCATCTCATATGTATATACTGTACTCAATACCATCTGCTGTATCTTGCCTATGCTGCTCTGTACCATCACTCATTCATATCTTTATGTACATATTGTTTATCCCCTTACACTTGTGTGTATAAGACAGTAGTTTTAGAATTGTTAGTTAGATTACTTGTTGGTTATTACTGCATTGTCGGAACTAGAAGCACAAGCATTTCGCTACACTCGCATTAACATCTGCTAACCATGTGTATGTGACAAATAACATTTCATTTGATTTGATTTGAATGACTGTCAGGGTTAGGAAAGTTGATAAGAAGACTACCTAAACCATTTAACCTGGAAAAAAACATTTCAGGGTCAGGTGCTAACTGTTACTCTCACTAACTGATATGATTAGTTTACAAAACTATATGTTATTTGTCTTAGTGCAGCATATGATTGATCAATCAATGTACATGCAAAAACACAGATATTAAAAACAATCATTAAAAAATCTACTTGCTGTAGAGCATTCTGGGAAATATGATAATAATGGTGTGGCTTTGTTGGGCTGTTCTACTCTCTAAAGTGTAAAACAATAACTCTGGTTATTAACACCAACACTTGGGGGTTATTTTAGACCACTGGCAGGTTTGCATTTCTTTTCTCTCATTAATGGGATGCAATTGAAGCAAACTTGGCTCGATTAAATCTTGTAGGCTAATATTTCCCATATCATTATTTCTCTCTCTCATTATGGAGTCCTCTCGACACTTTGAACAACATGATCTTCATTGACACTGCCTTCTCACAAGAGAATGATCGCAGCAGGTCATAACGGTGTTGTTGTTTGTTGTTCTTATTGCACCAAATTGGCAAGCACATAATGTTGTAATGAAAATATTTGTGTTGTTTTCAACTACCAATCAGCAACTGTCGTAAATCCGGCTACATATTGAACTTCGAGATTGCCGAAAGACCAGTCTCTTTGACAAATGACAGGAGTGGAAAGTAATGAAATGTTAGCTAAAACTGAAACCCAGACTAGTGGCTTCATTATTTGGAGTTCAACACACACACATTGACACTGTCCCCTCTGGCGCCCTCCCTGTCCCCTCTCTCACCTGAACCGCCTGGCTCTCTGTAGGGGTGGTGCCTAGAGAAGTGGGTGGGGCCTGACTGCTTGGGGGCGTGGTGCTGTCGGTTGTCGTCATGGCGATGACCACTGAAGCAGCAATGTTGTTGTTGGCAACCGTTGTAACTGCTTTGGTGTTAGAGGTGACAGTGACAGTAGCAGCAGTCCCATTGGTCTCACTCTCTCCTCCTCCCTCTGTCTTTTTAGGGCTCTGCCTGTCCATCATGCTGCTGGTAAAACTAAGCTACGGTCTGTATCACTGGGCCAACTAGAAAGGACACACAGAAAACACCTCTCTCTGTAGCCTAAACATATTTGTATATATTTGATTTGACATATGGGATGCTGGATGTATTTTTTGGAAAATAACATTGATATCTGGTGCCCTACATTATTCAGTAAAAAATAAATCCCACCTACATCCCTAAGATAATATTTGTTGGGACATAATTTTGCTGATAAATTGTCCCATCATAAAATAAATCTTATTATAGATGCATCTGCCTATCTATTACAATGTCAATGACAAGTTAGTGCTGGGTGCGTTTGAATACGGGGCCAATAGCACTGGCTCGAACGGATGCTTGACCGGACCAAGACAGCGCTTCTCGCGCGGCTATAAATCTGAAGGTTGATAGAAGTGAAGTTTCCATGCTCTGTGTGCACATTCTGCTTATTTCTTACAACCTTAAATCGAATAAAATTATTATATTTACATTTATAGGCCTTAAAATCACAAACAGGACATTTGTGCAAACGGCGTCACAAAAAAAGAAAATCCTTTAAAGATCTATAGATATGATGGCCCCCAAGCGATGTCCCTGTATCCTGGTCACTAGAGTAGGCTATTAGTCTTAGACATAAAGCATTCTTAGCAAAAGTGTCATATATTTTAATGAAGTTTAATAAGTCCCGAGCTGTATTAATTGCATGTGTATAGGACTACTTTACATTTCAACTGACCTATTACATTTATTGGAAGGTAATGGTCAGTAGGAAATAGCTAATCAGAAACCGGGGCTTGTACGCCTAAACAAGGAATTGTATTAAAATCAGGTCGAACTTATGTCGGCCTATTCATAAAGTTCTAATCAAGCAGTTGTTCGTTATGTTTTTTTTTCATTTGATTTGCTGCGTTTTCAACGAAATCATTCAGTTTTGTTAATTTCTTTGTCATAATGGACGTGCATTTCTGTTGAATTTCTCCCCATATGACCATGACATTTTCCAATTTTTTCCATGTTTGAAATGATCGAAATTCAATAGCTTATAGCCTAAAATAAATAGATCAGAAATGTATTTTGATAAAGCCTCTGCGCTTGGGTGTCATGTTGATTAGTATAGCATACTCATCAGGTTTATATGGCCTACCCATAAAATACTGGAAGAATCTGAAAAACAGGCTATATCAAACTACATTTATCCAGTATTTGAATTGTTGAATGAAATTGAAAGAAAATTACACAAACCTTCCAAATAAAGTGGCCTAGTTTGAAATAGGCTATTTTGTCCACCTGTTTTACATGTAGCCTAATTTGTGTAAATAAAGTAGAGCCTACTTTAATTTGCTCATAACATTTTGGTAAAAAGGAACAATTTGAGACATAATAGATTGCTGATATTGATTCTGTTCCAATTCCTGGTGCTAAACTATTTCATTTTTAAACATGTATGTAGTTTTTGTGCAACACACCCCTAATGCTCAACCGAGAAAATATTCCAAACCCTATAGCCACAACCATGCACTGACAAAAAGCAGACTGGTTAAATGTACACACATTTTCATTCAGCAATAGCAATGCATCAAATCCGTTATGCAATTTAAAATCTATGAACAATTGTCGTTATCGTGTGCGGAATGCATCTAATTGGGCAATTCATGCATTGGTCTACAGTCACCCCTTTTGGCCTTTTCTCGATGGATGTGCAGTGCTGGCAACTATTGGCTGCAGTAACCTTGCTATACGATCATTTATTTATTCATTATACTAAAACAAAATCGTATAATAATTATATTACGTTTGGGAATCATCCTCTATTTCCTCGGCCAATTCTATGGCCACCGATAAGAGCCTTCTATATGCACCATGCACAATCGTTCACCTATCATTAGCGTTACCTGGCTGGATTTGTTATTAGACCTGACCCATGGCGAAGTGACCGAACGAAAACCCACCGGTTCAGACTGTCACAATCCCAGTCATGTTCTAATGCGTCAAGTCTGTAATGCTAAAATGGAGAGAAAAACAAACGGGCCGGACGGAATGAAAACCCAGACACAGCACCACTTGCAGTGCGGGAGGACCTCATACAGTAGAGCAAGAGGGGTTAGTGTGAAAATTGATTTTTATAAAGCTAATTTCTCATTTTCAAGACTCAGTCAAGGATTTACTCAACATGCAACAAACAACAAATATCAAGTCAAGTTCAGGCTGTGTCACGAAACGCATTATAAAGGTAGCATTGTGGAGTCGGGTCCTATACCTACATAGTAATTATTTTACTGGCAGTAGATACTGTAATACTATCACCACTAGGAGGCCCAGGACTCGGGAAAAGAGACCCCATATATATATGCTGAGGACTAAGGAAAAGCTGGGGTCAGTTGAAATGTAATGTAGTCCTAAACAGCTCTGGACTTATTAAACAAACTTCATTAAAATATATGGCACTTTTGCTAAGAATACTTTATGACTAAGACAAATAGCCTACTCTAGTGACCAGGATCCAGGGACATCGCTTGGGGCCATCATAGCTATAGATCTTTAAAGGATTTTTGTGTGTGTGTGTGTTTTACTGTCACAGACACTGGATAGGTGCAGATCGGGGCAAATATGTTTTTACATATATAATTACCATACATAAATCATGATTAGAGTATGTTGATCAGACAGAGAAATGCTGGCATGTGTCATGCTCATGTGTTGTTTCTCAAATCAAGTCAAATCAAAGGTTATTAGTTACATGCACCGAATACAACAGGTGTAGCCCTTACAGTGAAATGCTTACTTACGGGCCTCTAACCAACAATGCAGTTTAAAGAAAATACGGATAAGAATAAGAAATAAAAGTAACAAGTAATTAAAGAGCAGCAGTAAAATAACAACAGCGAGACTATATACAGGGTGGTACCAGTACAGAGTCAATGTGCGGGGGCACTGGTTAGTTGAGGTAATTTGTACATGTAGGTAGAGTTATTAAAGTGACTATGCATAGATGATAACAACAGAGTAGCAGTGGTGTAAAAAGGGGGGAGGGTAATGCAAATAGCCTGGGTAGCCATTTGATTAGGTGTTCAGGAGTCTTATAGCTTGGGGGTAGAAGCTGTTTAGAAGCCTCTTGGACCTAAACTTGGCGCTCCAATACTGCTTGCCGTGCGGTAGCAGAGAGAACAGTCTATGACTAGGGTGGCTGGAGTCTTTGACAGTTTTTAGAACCTTCCTCTGACACCGCCTGATATAGACATCCTGGATAGCAGGAAGCTTGGCCCCAGTGATGTACTGGGCCATTCGTACTACCCTCTGTAGTGTCTTGCGGTCGGAGGCCGAGCAGTTGCAATACAATGCAGTGATGCAACCAGTCAGGATGTGCTCTCGATGGTGCAGCTGAACCTTTTGAGGATCTGAGGAGCCATGCCAAATCTTTTCAGTCTCCTGAGAGGGAATAGGTTTAGTCGTGCCCTCTTCATGACATCTTGGTGTGCTTGGACCACGTTAGTTTGTTGGTGATGTGGACACCAGGGAACTTGAAGCTCTCAACCTGCTCCACTGCAGCCCCGTCGATGAGAACGGGGGCCTGCTTGGTCCTCTTTTTCCTGTAGTCCATAATCATCTCCTTTGTCTTCATCACGTTGTTGTCCTGGCACCACACGGCCATGTCTCTCACCTCCTTCCTATAGACCGTCTCGTCATTGTCGGTGATCAGGCCTACCACTGTTGTGTCATCGGCAAACATAATGATGGTGTTGGGGTCGTGCCTGGCCGTGCAGTCATGAGTGAACAGGGAGTACATGAGTGGACTGAGCACGCACCCCTGAGGGGCCCCTGTGTTGAGGATCAGTGTGGCGGTCCTTAGCTTATTGATGAGCTTTGAGGGCACTATTGTGTTGAAAACTGAGCTGTAGTCAATAAATAGCATTCTCACATAGGTGTACTTTTTGTCCAGGTGGGAAAGGGCAGTGTGGAGTGTGATATAGATTGCATCATCTGTAGATCTGTTGGGGCGGTATGACAATTGGAGCGGGTCTAGGGTTTCTGGGATAATGGTGTTGATGTGAGCCATGACCAGCCTTTGAAGCACTTCATGGCTACAGATGTGAGTGCTACTTGTCGGTAGTCGTTCTATGACTGTAAAGTAGTTTTGTATGAGAAAGGCAGCCAAAGCGATCCATTTGTAAAAAATATGAATTTTATTTCATTAACTATATTTCCAACTACCACATATTTACATAGAAAATATATTATATGTATAAATGGCCATATACAAATGTTCCCATGGACAACACAAACGCCCTTGCATTTAATTTGGTACAATAGGGATCATGAACACATTCACATTTACAGTACTGTGTTAAAATAAAATGTACTCTTTGTCTATCATTACAATATATGATATTCATATGATTCGCCTTAAATATGTTTCATTTACCAAATATTATCTACGATCAGTGTATCTTCTTGTTCAGTTTGTTGATTCAAATATTGTTTGGCCCCTCCTACATTCCGCTAATGGATTCGTCCGTCGTGAGGCCTTTTTGCAGTAGGGAGTGTTGTTTGGCGGACTCCTGAAGTTGTACACTACTTTGTCTGGATTTTGTCAAATTAACAACTCAAATTGTTATTTTCCATAGCAAGTCAGCTATCTAATTGTTGTATATATCGAGGCAAGTTACAGAGGAGATTGTTTTCGGCGTGGTACACAGCTAAATTTGTCGCAGCCAGAAGGAAAACATCTTTGGCGTGCGGAGTTCCGATTCCGAGGGCTTATGATGCCGACGTTGCGGGACAGCACCATGTCTCACCCCGGGGAAAACCCTCACCAAGTCCGGGTAAAAGCTTATTACAAAGGGTAAGTAGACGGTTAGGGTTTGTGTGATTTGTGTCGGAATAAAGCACTTCGTTATTTGACTCGTTAGGAACTTGGGCTAGGCTTTATTAGCCAGACAGTTAGCTTTTTCGCTAAGTTAGCTCGCTAGTTAACGTTATAAACTTGACAGACAAGTGAAACTGTCCAGAAATGTAGTTAGTTAGCTGTTGCTAACTTAACGTTACCTAGCTACTTAATGTTGGCCAGTATTAGTTAGCATGCACGTTCCCAATATCAATCTATTTTTAGTAAGTGAAGTTTCTTCCATTGTTTATGGCTTGGTAGCTAGCTACAGGTTCTGAGACATAACTAAGCTACATTGAATGTACTAGTTCACTAGCTAGCTAAATGGTAACTTCAAACCAGTTAGCTGATGTTTTTGATTATGCTAGCTGGATGTTTGATACTCATCATGTGTCCTCATAGCCGTACTGTACTGAACCTGGTGAGTTATTGTTGTCACAGCTCAAATTACACTATTACAATAATTGATGTAAAGCAAACTTTACAACATCCTGTGACGTTATTATTATGTGAGGCTCACATTGGATGTAATCACGGATTTGTTTTCTTGTCTTTGACATAGATAGGTGAGAGTTTACAACAATTACAGATACTTAATGTTCATAACATGATTATGCCATTATTTGGGGTGTAGCTAGTTATTTATAGTCAGTGAATAGTGGACCTAGTAATTGTATTCAGAGATGGAAATCATTTGTCGCACACAGGTGTTGCCATGACACTTCTTGCTGTGTGATGGAGTCTGTGGTTGTTGTTTTTCCCAAAAGAGAGACTGGCCAAACGTGTATTACCAGTAACTTCTGCCAGACCTGTTGTATTTCCCACTCACTCTAATTACCGCCCTGCAAGTACTCTATTGTCCCTGGATTCTTAATTTTTTTTTTTTTTTTATGGAGACAAAAGCATCCAAAAAATTTCTGAGATCAATGCCTTGGAAGGTCAAGTATGTGGGGAATCTGGGATGAAACATTTCATTGGTTGGTCAAGTACAGTGTTGGGTCACACATCATCAAGCCAGCTAGGCAGGCCTTAAATCAGCATTGGCGGTTGTACATTTGCGAAGGATGGGGGTAAAGGGAATTTTTGTGGAACAGCTCATCTCGGTTAGCCTACTTCCAATCAGATTAAAACAGAACAATTGAATTGGATCCAGGCTAGGCCTACATCATACACTAATTGGCTCTCATCTGAATCTCATTTATGATTCTAACCATCAAGCCTGCTCCTTTATGTCTGCTGCACTTTGTATCAGTCATATAATGTATACATGGCTCTGCTTTGACTGCACAGTGTGCCAGGGTTTCCCGTACTCAGGATGCCATGGGGTGCACAATTACTTTTTTGCCCTAGCCCTACACAGCTGACTGAAATACTCAAATAATCAACTAATCATCAAGCTTTTATAATTTGAATCTGGTGTGTAGTGTTAGGGCAAACACAAAACTGAAGACAGAGTTTGGGAAACGCTGCAGTATGCATTCATACTGTCCTATAATAATGGGCAGTTTGACAGAAGATAGATGGCGGTAGCGAGAACTGCCCTCTAGCTCCGTTCACTTTCATAGTCTCTTTCACACAGACCCACACTGCTGTCAGCCAGCTTTCCAGTCAAGGCCAGCAGTAGGCAGGGTCTGGTCTGGTGACGGGTTGTGGCAGTCTCTGCTTGTCACTGTCATTACTCTTTATTGACACATAGAGGGAGGAGTGGTTAGAATAGAGGGAGGAGTGGTTAGAATAGAGGGAGGAGTGGTTAGAATAGAGGGAGGAGTGGTTAGAATAGAGGCATGGCGGCTGGTAACAGATACTGGATGCAATGATGATACAATAATCTTAGTAACTATTCATTTATATAGCACATTTGAGTAATGATACAGCAACCTGTTTACAATTATTTTAAGTCACCTGACTGACAGTGGAATGTTCATAGTCATCACTCAAGTTTCTGGTTTTAACGCTTACACTAAATATTGTTCTATCTCTAGGCCCATTTGTAAGCCTGTCTGCTGTCTTAGTTTTAACGCAACATACATTTGTCGCAGGAGTTTCAATGTCACCACCAAACATCAGCTGCTATCAACTTCCTCTTTGTAAAGTAAACATGACGCATGAGCAACAAAGCACTGCAGTGTTTCCCCTAGGATTTCTTTCAGCAGCGGTGGCAAAGTTGGGGGAGGGGGTGATTTCACACAATTCTACACATTTTGCCATGGTGATGAGTACATTTGTATAGTTTAAAGCTGGTTTCCTGCAATTCTACACATGTTGTCATGGGTTTGAGAGAACATTTTACGTTTTTAAGCTAGTTTCCTGCAATTCAACACATTTTGCCATGGCTTATGCCGTGTTCTTATGCTGTCTGAATGACTCAACCATAACTAAATCAATGGGGGCCCCCATGTCATGTTTTTTGGGGGATTTCTTGATTATCCTTGGCCGTCTATTTATTTTTTATTTTTTCTCAAAGATATTATTTAAAAAATATATTGTTCCATTATCTTTTCTAAATACTTTCTATATGAATTTAGTTGTTTTTAAGTTTACGCTGAAAACGTTTTATTGATTGGTCAAAATGTTTTACAGCTGTCCGGTGGCTGGTGTCAGACAATCCCGCAGGTGAAGAACCCGAATGTGGAGGTCCTGGGGTGGTGTGGTTACACATGGTCTGTGGTGGTGTGGTTACACATGGTCTGTGGTGGTGTGGTTACACATGGTCTGTGGTGGTGAGGCTGGTTAGACGTACTGGGGCAGCAGGGTAGCTTAGTGGTTAGAGCGTTGGACTAGTAACCGGAAGGTTGCAAGTTCAAACCCCCGAGCTGACAAGGTACAAATCTCGTTCTGCCCCTGAACTGTTCCTAGGCCGTCATTGAAAATAAGAATTTGTTCTTAACTGACTTGCCTAGTTAAATAAAATAAATGTACTGACAAATTCTCTAAAACAACATTGGAGGTGGTTTATGATAGAGAAATGAACTTTCAATTCTCTGGCAACAGCTCTGTTGGACATTCTTGCAGCCAAGCATGCCAACTGCATGCTCCCTCAACTTGAAACATCTGTGACATTGTTGTGTGACAACTGCACATTTTAGTGGCCTTTTATTGTACCCAGCACAAGGTGCACCTGTGTAATGATCGTGCCGTTTAATCAGCTTCTTGTATGCCATACCTGTCAGGTGGATGGATTATCTTGGCAATTGGAGAATGTTTACTAACAGGGATGTAAACAAATTTGTGCACAGCATTTGAGAGAAATAAGCTTTTTGTGCGTATGGAACATTTCTGGGTTCTTATATTACATCTCATGAAACATGGGACCATCACTTTATATGTTGAATTTATAGTTTTGGTCAGTATTATTGAAGTGCATGGCAATTACTTAGGAACTGAGCACACTTTGGAGAGGCGTGTGGCCACATGGAGACACCAGTTCGTCCTCTCACACAAACCCTTGATAATTTAGTTTTATGGTACACTACCAAGCGTTTTCCAGGAATATTCTTATCAAGATACTGAATGTATTCCGACTATTTTCAGATTTTGTTATCAACAAATGCGGCATGAAAATGCACATAAAATCAAGTGTAATGTTTGGATTCAGTCTTGAACAGTTTTGTCCTTTCTATTACGACCATGATTTTCACATATCTAATGTAGTAAACATTTCAATTTAGCCCTATCCATATAGGCCAATTCCCACGAGTGTAAAGGGTTAAAAACACGTTCATGAACTTTGGCGACTAGGACGTTTTCTCTTTAAACCTCATGCCTAGGGGCTGGATGTGTCAATGTGGAGTTCATACATTCATAAGCAATTAGCCACAAAATCCCTTTGAATGCACCATTTTATCCTGCTAGCCCACTTGCAATTCGAGTTCCAGCCAATGAGTTTCAGCCCCTCACCATTTGAGTAATGGCTTGCAAGATGCACACACAGTAGAGGGAGATCATCTCATTCCAAAAACGTTATTGACATTTTCTGGATTGACTGCACTTCATTTCTTAAAATAATGGACTGTCGTTTCTCTTTTCTTATTTGAGCTGTTCTTGCCATAATATGGATTTGGGTCTTTTACCAAATAGGTCTATCTTCTGTATCCCACCCCAACCTTGTCACAACACAACTGATTGACTCAAACGCAATAAGAAGGAAAGACATTACATAACTGAACTTTTTAAGAAGGCACACCTGTTAATTGAATTGCATTCCAGGTGACTACCTCATGAATGCTGATTGAGAGAATGCCAAGAAAGCGGTCAACAAGCTATAATCAAGGAAAAGGGTGGCTACTTTAAGGAATCTCATATAAAATATATTTTAATTTAACACTTTTTGGTGGAGCTCGTTAAAATAAGAGCCAGTTTATAGAAAATATTCCAATATGCAAAGGAGGATATCGCATATTTCTACCTTTTTTGTGTACCCATTTAGGATACATCACCATAAAGAGAGTGACATTGATGTAGACAGAGTATACCAAACATTAGGAACACCTTCCTTGTATTGAGTTGGCACACACAATCCATGTTTCAAGGCTTAAAATATTTATTTAACCCGTCTCCTCCCCTTCGTCTACACTGATTGGAGTGGGTTTAACAAGTGACATCAATGAGGGATCATAGCGTTCACCTGGTCACTCTGTCATGGAAAGATCCATTGTTTTTCATGTTTTTTTACACTCTGTGTATATTTAATCTGAACACGTGTTAGTAGTGTCAAGAGTAAACCAATCAATGTGTGTACTGTCCAGGTACCAACTGTTCAATTGTCCATGTTAAACCTGTAATCGAACCCACAATTGCTGATGCCCCAGATACTCAACTAGTCTAAAGGACAGTTTTATTGCTTCTTTATTCAGATCAACAGTTTTCAGCTGTGCCAACATAATTGCAAAAGGGTTTTATAATGATCATTTAGCCTTTTTTAAAATAATGTACTTGGATTAGCCAACACAACGTGTCATTGGAACACCGGAGTGATGGTTTCTGATAATGGGCCTCTGTATGCCCATGTAGATATTCATCTACAACAGTCCATCTACAACAGTCATTTCTAACATTAACTATGTCTACACTGTATTTCAGATCAATTTGATGTTATTTTATTGGACAAATAACAAGGGAATTTCTAAGTGACCCCAAACCTTTGAACGGTAGCATATGTAATGTGTGTGCAATGCTGTCTCGGGTAATATGCAGCTGTAGTTTTTATGAAACTCCATTCCAGGATACATGACACCCACACACCTTTCTATCTACATACTTTTATTTGGGTTTCTACCCGAAGTAGGCTATATGATTGAATGTATCCTTAAGCCTGCTGCTAGTTACTTGAAACCAGACACATAATCACTCCAAAACATGGTTCTAAAATTGAAATCACTGACAGAGTTAACGAAACACTAGACTCCTGAATAGGCAAATTGAGATTTACAGTAGCTGGGTGTTTATAGCTGCAATGGAGATTGAGGGTGGTGACTCTCCAGTGGTGACAGAGAGATGGATGGTTCCTCTGTGTGCTGCCTGGGGAGAGGGGCACACTGATCAACTGCTTGGGTGACCAATGACCTGCTTAGCAGCAGATGGGGCTGCCGCTGGGGTTTTAGTGGGTAGTGGCGACAAGGGGAAGAATTCCATTCTCCCTAGTTACCCATGTTACAGAAAATGAACAACGGTAATTACTTTTCTCATACGTAACTAATGAAGTACCCCTATGAAGGCTAATGCAGAAACACTGCTCAGAAACTACAAAGGCATTCTCTCAATGTCCTTCTCCAAGAGTGTCTGAATGTTATACCTCTCACAACACTGGGCCAATTGTGCGCCTCCATATGGGGCTCACTGCCGGATGTGATGCAGCCTGGATTCGAACCAGGGACTTCAGTGACGCCTCTTGCACTGAGATGCAGTGCCTTAGACCGCTGCGCCACTCAGCAGCCATGACCGACTGACCAGGTGAAAGCTATGATCCCTTACTGATGTCACTTTAAAAAAAGCCGCTACAGTGTAGATAAAGGGTAGGGGTCAGGTTAAAGAAGGATTTAATCCATGAGACAATTGAGACTTGGATTGTGTATTCATTTTCGGTTGAATGGGCAAGACAAAAGATTTAAGTGCCTTTTGAATGGAGTAAGGTAGTCGGTGCGAGGTGCACCAGTCCGTGTCAAGAACAGCTGGGTTTTTCCCGTGTGTATCAAGAGTGGTCTACCGGCCTCCCGGGTGGCGCAGTGGTTAAGGGTGCTGTACTGCAGCGCCAGAGGTGCCACCAGAGACTCTGGGTTTGCGCCCAGGCTCTGTCGTAACCGGCCGCGACCGTAGCTACTAAACAATTGGATACCACGAAATTGGGGAGAAAAAGGGGTAAAATTAATTAAAATAAAAAAATGTATAAAAAAGAATGGTCTACCACCCGAAGGACTTCCAGTCAACTTGACACAACTGTAAGAAGCATTGGAGTCAACATCCCTGTGGAATGCTTTCGACACCTTGCAGAGTCCATGCCCCGACGAATTGAGGGCAAAAGGAGGCAGTGAAGCTCAATATTACGAGGGTGTTCCTAAAGTTTACTACACTCAGTGTACGCTGGACACAACATTTTGAACAATAGATAATAACGAATTCATTACATCCGCCTTGGAGCCCAGTTTGATAATATTACTGTATTGCTGCTTGCTGTAGTTTTGAAGTAATGCCCTAAAATAAGGCCTATTTGTTTTTCACATTTTTCACCCTGCCAGCTCCTATTAGTTGTATTGAGCACCGTGGTACCAACTCACTTTCAGAATGTTCTATTCCCAGTTACAATGCCTGCTTTGCTATTGTTGGCAGTGAGACCTGCCCACGCTAAACTAATTGCTGGTAGTTAAAACGTCAATAACAACAAGAAATGACCCATGGAACTCAGGTCGTACCATTGTTTCCTACATGGGAAATATAGGTATGTCTGTCTATTTCCCCAAATATCTCCCAACCATGAGAATCTTATTTATGTAAGGCTGGGCAGCGTACTCCGTTGTCATCAAATGCTAGCCCCGGAATACCTTTTGCCTTTGGAACGCTGAGCTTCCCCCATTGTTTTGCTATGTAGAGGCATGCTCGTATATTCCGCCAAATATCTCGCAATGTGTGTATTTAGATTTAAAAAAAAGTTTCTTAGCAATCAGTATCTCTTTCTAATTACGTAAGGTTGGGCAGCGTACTCTGCTGTCATGGATCGCTAGACAAGAAATAGTCTGAAGTTGCCATTTTCTTTCCTACTTCCTCGTTATTCTGACATAAGCACACTTGGCACCATCGAGGTGTGGATGTTTACTTTCTACACAAGTTATTTTTCTGTTTTGTCCTAAGAACAGATTGTAGTGGTAAAATAAAAACAGATACATTTTTTGTGTGCCATTTAGATGAAATGGAATTCTAAGCATCACTCTAGTCAGAAGAGGCTCTGCGAACATTTGATTCAATTTATTTGCGATGGCCAGCTAGTGTTCCAGCTCATCCAAAGTTCTTTTGCCATTTTTTAGCCTTGGGTGAATTTTGACTCGTTCTATTGTCCAGCCTAGTATAGTCTTATTTTGTCCATACAGCTCAGTTGGACCGACTGTTACAAGGCAACAGTAGTAGGCCTATACCAACTTCCTTTGCACAAGAATGAAGTGGTATCATAGAATGGCATTTCTTCTGTTAGTCATCAATGATGAGCAACTATTACACAATTCATCTGTGTTTCTCACTGTAATGTAGCTATCCCCACAGCATAGTCACAGCTCCAAGGTAGGTCGACAGTTTCATTTGGGTTTCGAGGTTGTTTTTTTACTGTTCATCCATGTCAATATCCATTTGTTTTCTGTGAGGCTTTAGCGCTACTGCCTGCAGACCAGCTCTGTGGAGGGGAGTAACAACAGTTTCTTTGTTAGTGCTGCTGCTGCTGGCTGGGTCAACTTTAACCACAGTGTAGTAGCTAGGTGTTTAAAGTGGAACTGACAGCGTTACAGATATAGAAGAGTCAAATATAACATTTCCAGTTTATGCTTAAAGACCAATTTTATAAAAGGCTTTAGAAATGGGTTCTATTTGACAAATTCCAGTCATTGTTGTCAGACTAGGTGGATGCAGTCTAATGCATGATTAATATCATTCACCGATATATTTCTTGATAGGTCCAAAAATATTGCTGTAAGATTGTAAATAACAGCTGGCCTGGTACATTATTTGCTGCCTCCACCCATTCGGTATGCACTGTTTGTTTCATTGACTCAGTATTTTGAACAAAAACGGACGACTGTAACTAAGGCTGGGAATGCCAATGCAATCGAACTAGCAAGGGCAATAATTACAAGCCAGTCATAATGTGGCTAATAGGCTAGCGCGCGTGTCAAACACAAGGTCCAAGGTCCGTCATCTACGTTATGAATATTCAGCCTGATGCGCTTTCATTGGAGGATTAAACTTCAATTGCGCTGCTTTCGCGTGTCCTGTTTAGTCCAAGCTAGGCTTCTAAAATGTTGCAGTATAGCTTCGTTTTAAAGATTGACAATGAATAACCAAAACACAACCTGCAACAAAACACCATGCAAACTTGTAGGCCTGTTACAGCAACATTTGAACAGTAGCCTAGGCTGGTGCACCATACAGCAATGCTGCATTCAACCGCAGCGGTGATCCATGCAGCGGAAAAAAAAGTTTAGGTGTTACAACAAACCTATAGCTAAGTTTTTGTTATTTGGAGTTATAAAATACTTTTTGATTAGTGTCACAGCATATTATGCACATCTGCTAGCATAGCAGCAAAGACTGGAGAAATTATCTTTTGTTTTAATGTCTTAAAATGCTATACAGCATCCTTTGTACATAAGTGGACATTTTGTATAAAGGACCATACTTTTTTCTAATACAACAATGGCCATTTTGGGTCACAATTTTAATGTTTTTTTTTTTGTAAAAAAAAAAATGGGCCGTGTCTGGGCTGTGCTTTTTTTGTTTTTATATGGCCGCGTGCTGATTTAAATCTGACACCCCTGGGCTTGCGTATATATTTATATAACTATTAGCTAGCTACTGGAGGATGTCATGTCATTGGAGCAGGGTTTGAGTGACATATTTGCAAAAATCCAGTCAGGTGTATTTTGTGGCTTTTGGGGAATGTATTCTAATCTAAATTTGCACTGTTGGTACTTCACTGAAAACACTAAGTCCAGTTGAAAGTGAATGATGCCAGGCCCGTGTGGCATAGGACTTATTTGCATATAGGCCTACTGTAGCTCTGGTTGGTCCTGGTAATGACCAATGTTTTTATTAGGTTTTATTTACTAATGTATTAATTGTCCAAACGCACGGCCGCTGTAGAATTTTCACAAATGCCTTACTATACGTTATTCCCAAACATTCTATTAACTTGTGAAAATGACCATATCTAAGTGCTATCTTGTCAGGAAATGTAAGAAAAATGTGTAATATTCTTCCTGCGGGTGTATATGAACAGATTTGAATAAGATTTAATGTTGCTAAAACGCTGTCAGTTCCACTTTAATGAAGAGCAACGGCACAGGCCCAGTTACCTAGCTGGATGGTACGTAATGGAGCAGTGTACTGGCATTGATACTCGAGGTCAACCGATTAATCGGAATGGCCGATTTCAATTTTCCCTAACTATCGGTAATCTGTGTGTGTGTATATGTATATATTTTTTTACACCTTTATTTAACTTGGGAAGTCAGTTAAGAACACATTCTTATTTTTAATGACTGCTGAGGATTGGTGGGTTAACTGCCTTATTCAGGGGCAGAACGACAGATTTTTACCTGGCAGTTCGGGATTCGGGGATTTGTTTTTGCAATCTTCCGGTTCGGGCATTCGCAGCTCGGGGATTAGTTTTTGCAATCTTCCGGTTTGGGGATTCGCAGCTCGGGGATTAATTTTTGCAATCTTCCGGTTAACTAGTCCAACGCTCTAACCACCTGCCTTACATTGCACTCAACGAGGAGCCTGCGTGACAGGCTGACTACCTGTTACGCGAGGGCAGCAAGAAGCTAAGGTAAGTTGCTAGCTAACATTAAACTTATCTTATAAAAAACAATCAATCTTAACCTTGCTAGTGCAGGGGTTCTCGACAACATTCCACTGAAAAGGCCGCGCCCGAAATTGATTTTTTTTTTAAACATGTAAGTTTCACACATTAACAAGTCCAATACAGCAAATGAAAGATAAACATCTTGTTAATCTACCCATCGTGTCCAATTTAAAAAATGATTTACAGCTAAAGCACAACATGTGATTGTTAGGTCAATGCCAAGTCGAAAAAACACACAGCCATTTTCCCAGCCAAAGATAGGAGTCACAAAAAGCAGAAATATAGATACAAATAATCACTAACCTTTGATCTTCATCAGATGGCACTCATAGGACATCATGTTATTCAATACATGTATGTTTTGTTCGATAATGTGCATATTAGCCACTTGTTGTTAGTTTGTTCAGCCCAGTAATCCATCTTCATGAGGCGTGAGCATTTTGTCCAGACAAAAACTCAAAGTTCTGTTACAGTCCTTTAGAAACATGTCAAATGATGTATGGAATCAATCGTTAGTATGTTTTTAACATAAAACATCAATAATGTTCCAACCGGAGAATTCCTTTGTTTTCAGAAAAGCACTGGAACGAGAGGTAACTCTGTCGGGAAAGACTCAGAGGTCGTATGAGCCCCTCCTTTATAGTAGAATTCTCAAACCAGTTTCTGAAGACGGTTGACATCTAGTGGAAGCCCTAGGAAGTGCAACCTCATCCATATCTCAATGTGCATTCGGTTGGTCAAGCTTTGAAAAACTACAAACCTCAGATGTCCCACTTCCTGGTTGGATTTTTCTCAGGTTTTCGCCTGCCATATGAGTTCTGTTATACTCACAGACATCATTCAAACAGTTTTAGATACTTCAGTTTTTTCTATCCAATACTAATGATATAATATGCAAATATTCGCATCTGGGACAGAGTAGGAGGCAGTTCACTCTGGGCACACTATTCATCCAAAAGTGAAAATGCTGCCCCCTATCCCAAAAAGGATAACATAATCACTAGTTAACTATACATGCTTGATGATATTACTAGTTCATCTAGCGTGTCCCGCATGGAATATAATTGATGCGCCTGCTTCGACAAACGGTGATGATTTAACAAACGCATTTGCGAAAAAAGCACTGTCGTTGCACACTGTCATTGTGTACCTAACCATAAATATCAATGCATTTCTTTAAAATCAATACACAAGTATATATTTTTAAACCTGCATTTTTAGTTAATATTGCCTGCTAACATGAATTTCTTATAATTAGGGAAATTGTGTCACTTCTCTTGCGTTCTGTGCAAGCAGTCAGGGTATATGCAGCAGTTTGGGCCGCCTGGCTCATTGCGAACTGTGCAAAGTCAATTTATTCCAAACAAAGGCCTTAATTAATTTGCCAGAATTGTACATAATTATGACATAACATTGAAGGTTATACAATGTAACAGTAATATTTAGACTTAGGGATACCATATGTTAGATAAAATATGGAATGGTTCCGTATTTCACTGAAAGAATAAAACTTTTGTTTTCGAAATGATTGTTTCCAGATTTGACCATTTTAATGACAAAAGGCTCGTATTTCTGTGTTATGTTATAATTAAGTCTATGATTTGATGGAGCAGTCTGACTGAGCAATGGTAGGCAGTAGCAGGCTCGTAAGCATTCATTCAAACAGCACTTTCGGGCGTTTGCCAGCAGCTACTGCGCTGTTGATGACTTCAAGCCTATCAACTCCCGAGATTAGGCTGGTGAAACCGATGTGAAATGGCCAGCCAGTTAGCGTGGTTTGAAAAGCTATTAGCAAGCACGTCTCTCGCTCTGAGACTTGGAGTGGTTGGAGTGTTTGTTCCTCTTGCTCTGCATGGGTAACGCTGCTTCGAGGGTGGCTGTTGTCCATGTGTTCCTGGTTTGAGCCCAGGTAGGAGCGAGGAGAGGGACGGAAACTATACTGTTACATTGGCAATACTAAAGTGCCTATAAGAACATCCAATATGAAATACAAATGGTGTAGAGAGAAATAGTCCTATAATTCCTATAATAACTACAACCTAAAACTTCTTACCTGGGAATATTGAAGACTCGTGTTAAAAGGAACCACCAGCTTTCATATGTTCTCATGTTCTTAGCAAGAACTTAAACTTTAGCTTTTTTACATGGCACATATTGCACTTTTATTTTCTTCTCCAACACTTTGTTTTTGCATTATTTAAACCAAATTGAACATGTTTCATTATTTATTTGAGGCTAAATTGATTTTATTGATGTATTATATTAAGTTAAAATAAGTGTTCATTCAGTATTGTTGTAATTGTCATTATTATAAATACATTTTAAAAATCGTCTGATTTAATCGGTATCGGCTTTTTTTGGTCCTCCAATAATCTGTATCGGCGTTAAAAAATCAAAATGAGTCGACCTCTAATTGATACTGGCTCTGCTAGTGTAGTAACAGTCCTGAATGAATGGGGTGTCATTTGAGAGAGAACAGGTGTCTGTCTGTTCCTGCTCCTATCAGCCACGATGCTTAGAAGGACGTGTGGGCCTGTAAAGTTGGGAGTGTAGCTACCAAAATGAGGGTCAACACTCCTCCTATACTGTCACTAATTAACACAAGCAAGGGAGAGGGTGAGGGGGAGGAAGCGAGAGGAGTGAAAATGTGACTAAGAGAAAAAGAAGAGGAATCAAGAGGCAGAAGATGAGAATATGAAGGAGGAAGCGAGAGAGAGGCAGGGGTGGGAATACGAGATGGCATATACCAGCCAATTTTCTGTCTGCTCTGAACCTCTGTCATTCCAAGGCTAGAATGGTGCTCACCTACAGTAGCCAATGCACTTCAAAGTAATGTAGGCATATACAACAATTTCAGGTGCAGTGCTGGCAAATATTTATATTCTTTACAAAAATATATCTGCACACGCTGTTGTACACTGCCGTTTTCTTTGTCAGACATGGCAGTAGCCAGGTCGGAGTTGTAAATGAGAACTTGTTCTCAACTGGCCTACCTGGGTAAATAAAGGTGGAATAAAAAGCATGCAGTGTTCACGTAAGCCTACTTCTACTATCTTCAGCTCCTGCGTTACCTGACTGACGTGATGTGAAAGTAAAGCTGGTTGCTATGGACAAAAAGTCCTATCGCAATTAAATTGACCCATTTTGCTCTCATGATAAATGAAACTAATAATAATAACAAAATAAATACAATTATGCACATTTACTTTCCATTAGCAGGATGACACTAGACTTGAGTTTCAGTCCCAAGTAAGACATGAAACGTTAGCTATTTCATCTAACATCTCCAGGGAATGCATGATGGATATTTTTATGTGCAACATGACAAAATAGATTCCAGAATAATCATATCTCAATTTGGTTCTTTAGAGATGAAATTGCCTGCATGATTTGCCTGGGCCAGGGATCATCAACTATATTCAGATGTGTAGATGGTTGAGGGGCCGGAACATAATTATAAATCATTTGTGACTGAAAATTGACAGCAATAGTTTCCGTTAAGAAAATATGGTGTGGGACATTTGACGGGCAGCATTTTAATTTACTGGACATTTTACTGGACCCATATGCATTGGGTACTTTGCATTTAGATTTCTGCCAAAATAGACATAACCAAAAGGTGCTGCTATTAATGTGTAATTACATGATTCTGACATGCCAACACTGTGTTTATTTGGAAAGAAGACATCTGGGAGATTAATGGGAAATGATCTGAAGATAGATGGGAGTTACATTGATGATTGTGAACTACAGGAAAAGGAGGACTGAGCACGCCCCCATTCTCATAGACGGGGCTGTCCTCTCTGCTACCGCACGGCAAGCGGTACCGGAATGCCAAGTCTAGGTCCAAAAGGCTTCTCAATAGCTTCTACCGCCAAGCCTTTAAGACTCCTTACCAAGCTAATCAAATGGCTACCCAGACTATTTGCGTTGCCCCCCCACCTCTCTTTTACACCGCTGCTATTCTCTGTTTGTTATCTATGCATAGTCACTTTAACGCTACCTACATGTACATATTACCTCAATTACCTCAACTAACCGGTGCCCACGTACATTGACTCTGTACCTGTACCCCTGTATTTAGCCTTGCTATTGTTATTTTACTGCTGCTCTTGAATTATTTGTTTGATTTATTTTTATCTATTTTTCTTATATGCATTGTTGGTTAAGGGCTTGTAAGTAACCATTTCTCTGTTGTATTCAAATTTGATTTGAGAATACACAAGATCAAGCACACACAAAATAACCCATTTTTATTTTGAAAGTAATCTTTTTTTTAACCTTTTTTAACCTTTTTTAAAATTTTATTAGGCAAGTCGGTTAAAGACAAATTCTTATTTACAATGACGGCCTACCCCGGCCAATCCTGGACAACACTGGGACAATTGTGCGCCACCCTATGGGACTCCCAATGATGGCCGGATGTGATACAGCCTGGATTCAAACCAGGGACTGTAGTGACGCTTCTTGCACTGAGATGCAGTGCCTTAGACTGCTGCGGCACTTGGGAGCCCAAGTGGCAAGCTGTAAGTGTATTATTGATGCCCAGAGCTGGAAACCCATCAGATGGCTTCCACAACATGAACAATATCAGGAAAAAATGGGCTTGATACACCGAACAGCTAGAAATGGGCAGATGTTTCAGTAAGGGGTGTCAGGTGTGGTAACGATGTTTCCAAGTAGCCCTAAACCTCTCCAAAGTGGCGTATGTCTGTAAATTAGATAATGCCAGTGCTATTACATATTTGCAATCCCTAATTGCTATTAGTTCAGTATAAAACACAATTCTACCATATCACCCTCACTCAAACATTGTGGTGGTGTTATGGGATATCCAGGGTACATTCAAGTTCTTGTAACTTCTCCAAAGTGTCCGAATGTTGTAATTGCACTGTTTTGCACACTGGATGTGCCCAAGTTATTGTTCACTATAAAAACTACATTTCTACAACACCACAACCTCTTTCAAACATTGTGGTGGTGTTGGGGGACATACAGGGCATATCCAAGTGTTTACTTCATATTTTTATGCGCATAGATATCGTCACTCGGTGGACATTCAATGTTGCCGTTGTCATACGTCATCAGATACCATTGGCGATAGGCTAGATTTGTTCCTACCAACCTACGGTTTTATTTCATAGCCCCATGTAGCCATAGCTCAAACACAGACCAAATGGAAGCTTACCTTGTAAGATGTTTTCTGTTTGGTGAAAATGTTGTGTAAAATAAACATTTTGGCTCTGGGGCTGGTGATCAATATATGTCACAGGCAGACAAATAAGATATCCTCGTGATCTGTGGAGTGCCGGCTTTTGGTGTGAATCAACGTATTCTTTGTTCATATTTTGTTTATGCTTCACAACGCTAACCGGAATGTAGGTAGCAGACATCTTGAAATGAGGTCATCGGCTCGGCCTGTCCTTATACATTTGTTTGCCCATATGGTAGCAAGTCACACCAAATATTTTAAGGCATAGATCAATAGCCAAGACACTCAGCTTTCTGCAGACACCCTGCTTTTGCAGATAGGGGCTACCGTTCTTATACCAGACTGAATTGAATACAATTGGATCTCCAAATATGGGGACTTTACATTTAAGAGGTTTTAAGAGTGTGGTAATTAATATTAACAGAACATGCAGGTCGAGGATGCAACAATGACTTCTCATGTGCACTTTGAAGATTGTTGAATAACTGTCCGCATTTACTTTTCCTCAGCCATCATGATTAGTAACAAACAGCATATAATCACTAGCCTACGTCAATCTACTATCCTCCTTAGTAAAAAAGTGGACCTGTTCTATTGGTCAGCTTGTTGAGAAATTGCCTATTCCAAACAGAATCTGAGAGTTGTGTGATGATAGATCCCAAATTCATACAACCAGTAGGCTACATAAAAAGTGTGCTAAATAAGATCCATAATGTACAGTGGGGCATTAAAGTATTTAGTCAGCCACCAATTGTGCAAGTTATCCCACTTAAAAAGATGAGAGGCCTGTAATTTTCATCATAGGTCCACTTCAACTATGACAGACAAACTGAAAAAAAAATCCAGAAAATTACATTGTAGGATTTTTAATGAATTTATTTGCAAATTATGGTGGAAAATAAGTATTTGGTCAATAACAAAAGTTTATCTCAATACTTTGTTATATACCCTTTGTTGGCAATGACAGAGGTCAAAGGTTTTCTGTAAGTCTTCACAAGGTTTTCACACACTGCTGGTATTTTGGCCCATTCCTCCATGCAGATCTCCTCTAGAGCAGTGATGTTTTGGGGCTGTTGCTGGGCAACACGGACTTTCAACTCCCTCCAAAGATTTTCTATGGGGTTGAGATCTGGAGACTGGCTAGGCCACTCCAGGACCTTGAAATGCTTCTTACGAAGCCACTCCTTTGTTGCCTGGGCAGTGTGTTTGGGATCATTGTCATGCTGAAAGACCCAGCCACGTTTCATCTTCAATGCCCTTGCTGGTGGAAGGAGGTTTTCACTCAAAATCCCATGATACATGGCCCCATTCATTATTTCCTTTACATGGATCAGTCGTCCTGGTCCCTTTGCAGAAAAACAGCCCCAACGCATGATGTTTCCACCTCCATGCTTCACAGTAGGTATGGTGTTCTTTGGATGCAACTCAGCATTCTTTGTCCTCCAAACACTGCGAGTTGAGTTTTTACCAAAAAGTTTTATTTTGGTTTCATCTGACCATATGACATTCTCCCAATCTTCTTGTGGATCATCCAAATGCTCTCTAGCAAACTTCAGACGGGCCTGGACATGTACTGGCTTAAGCAGGGGGACACGTCTGGCAATGCAGGATTTGAGTCCCTGGCGGCGTAGTGTGTTACTGATGGTAGGCTTTGTTACTTTGGTCCCAGCTCTCTGCAGGTCATTCACTAGGTCCCCCCGTGTGGTTCTGGGATTTTTGCTCACAGTTCTTGTGATCATTTTGACCCCATGGGGTGAGATCTTGCGTGGAGCCCCAGATCGAGGGAGATTATCAATGGTCTTGTATGTCTTCCATTTCCTAATAATTGCTCCCACAGTTGATTTCTTCAAACCAAGCTGCTTACCTATTGCAGGTTTAGTCTTCCCAGCCTGGTGCAGGTCTACAATTTTGTTTCTGGTGTCCTTTGACAGCTCTTTGGTCTTGGCCATAGTGGAGTTTGGAGTGTGACTGTTTGAGGTTGTGGACAGGTGTCTTTTATACTGATAACAAGTTCAACCAGGTACCATTAATACAGGTAACGAGTGGAGGACAGAGGAGCCTCTTAAAGAAGAAGTTACAGGTCTGTGAGAGCCAGAAATCTTGCTTGTTTGTAGGTGACCAAATACTTATTTTCCACCATAATTTGCAAATAAATTCATAGAAAATCCTACAATGTGATTTTCTGGATATTTTTTTCTCATTTTGTCTGTCATAATTGAAGTGTACCTATGATGAAAATTACAGGCCTCTCATCTTTTTAAGTGGGAGAACTTGCACAATTGCCCTTTTTGCCTTGTGTCTTAGATCGTTCACAGCCTTGTGGAAGTGACCTGTGGTGTTGATGTTTAGGCGGAGGTAGGTGTAATTATTTGTGTTCTCTAGGAGAACGGTGTCTAGATATCATTCGTATTTGTTGTCCTGTTAACTGGACCTCTGTTGGAACACCTTTATTTTTGTCTTACTGAAATTCACTGTCAGGGTCCAAGTCTGACAGAATAAAAATGATGTAAATAAGTGTATGCACGTGTACTTAGTGTATTGTCCCTGACTGTCCCCCCTTCTCTCCTCTGGTCTTCTCCCAGGGACATTATGATCACACACTTTGAGCCATCCATCTCCTACGAGGGTCTGCACGGGGAGGTCAAAGACATGTGCTCCATGGACAACGACCAGCTCTTCACCATGAAGTGGATCGACGAAGAAGGTTTTATTTTTGTTCTTATCCTCCATCCATCTAGCCATCTCTCACCCATCTATCCATCTTAGCTAATTTCCTGCGATTATATACGTTTTGCCATGGCTCAATCTGTTATTTTGTTCAAACATAACAAATACTGCTAAATTCATTGTTTTTGTTATTTTCAATTCTCCCTGACAGTCTAGCTTTTATTTTGGTGATTATTAGTTCGTTCTCAAAGGTTTAATTATGAAAAATGATACCACAGCATTGTTGAATTCTTGTTTCTGATTTTCTAGAAGGCAATCTAGAATGGACGTTAAAACCAGATAACGGGACAGTTTGAAAAGATATTGGAACACATGACGTAATATGTGCCTACACATGCAGACCGTACTTGCTATACAGATAAACCAACAACTACACAACCTGAAATTGGATGCATTGTGGATGCAATGTAAACACAGGTCCAAAGAGGAAGAAACATACACTGAACAAAAATATTTAGCGCAACAAATCTCCTTCGCATTGTTGATCAGGCTGTTGATTGTGGCCTGTGGAATGTTATCCCACTCCTCTTCAATGGCTGTGCGACGTTGCTGGATATTAGCGGGAACTGGAGCATCCAGAGCATCCCAAACAGTGAACACTCGTCAGAGGAGGAAGGGGAGGACCATCCTTCTCAGTGAATTTCATAAAAACAATAAAAAAAGTGGAACATTAAAGTTATGCTTTTTAGATTAAACTATACTAAATATATTCACATCAAATAACACTGTTTTGCAATAAAGGTCTACAGTACCGTCTGTAGCACTATGTTCTGTAACATCATGGTGTAGCCGGAGGACATCTTCCTTCTGTCCTCTGGGTACATTGACTTCAATACAAAACCTAGGAGACTCATTGTTCTCACCCCCTTCCAACTTCCGGAGGATGTCCTCAAACCTATCAGAGCTCCTGCTCTTGCAGCATGAACTGACATGTTGTCCACCCAATCAAAGGATCAGAGAATGATTCTTGTACTGAAAGCATACGCTACAGCTAGCTAACACTGCAGTGCATAGAATATGGTGAGTAGTTGACTCAAAGAGAGAAAGACAATAGTTTAACAGTTTTGAACTAAGTAATTTCTTCCAAAATTAAGGAGAAGCGAGAGAGAGCTATTCGAAGTATATATATTTTTCTCTTCCTTAGCTAGCATTGAATGCAGCCAGCTAGTTTAGCCTACTCAAACACCCAGCTCAAACAGAGAGGGATGCTATGTCAGCAAGCTGGCTATAGCTATCCAACAGAGAGGGATGCTATGTTAGCTAGCTGGCTATAGCTATCCAACAGAGAGGGATGCTATGTTAGCTAGCTGGCTATGGCTATCCAACACTGGAACTCTTCCAAGTCCAGGTAAGCTTTTGGTTTTCATTTATTGCCAACGGGGCCCACCGGAGTATCTGCTAAATTGCTTGCTTCTGACTACTGCATGATTTTATCAGGTTTACTAACACGTTAGTCAATCACCATAGCTACTAGACAGAACAAACCGGGGATAAACTGAATTTGTCCAATAGAAACTCGTTTGCAACTGTTGGATTACACCTTAGATCAGCTGGAGGCGTGAATGTGTCACTGCCTGTCACCTTGATTACTCCATTTTCTCTCTACCTGTGCACCTACTATACCTACAGTTGAAGTCTGAAGTTTACATACACCTTAGCCAAATACATTTCAACTCAGTTTTTCACAATTCCTGACATTTTAATCCTAGTAAAAAATTTCCTGTCTTCGGTCAGTTAGGATCACCACTTTATTTTAAGAATGTGAAATGTCAGAATAATAGTAGTGATTTCTTTCAGATTTTATTTCTTTCATCACATTCCCAGTTGGTCAGACGTTTACATACACTCAATTAGTATTTGGTAGCATTGCCTTTAAATAGTTTAACTTGGGTCAAACGTTTCGGGTAGCCTTCCACAAGCTTTCCACAATAAGTTGGGTGAATTTTGTCCCATTCCTCCTGACCGAGCTGGTGTAACTGAGTCAGGTTTGTAGGCCTCCTTGCTCGCACACGCTGTTTCAGTTCTGCCCACACATTTTCTAGATCAGGGCTTTGTGGTGGCCTCTCCAATCCCCTGACTTTCTTGAGTTACACTTTTCGCACCATAGTACGTTCATCTCTAGGAGACCGAACGCATCTCCTTCCTGAGCGGTATGACAGCTGCGTGGTCCAATGGTGTTTTTACTTGCGTACTATTGTTTGTACAGATGAACGTGGTACCTTCAGGCATTTGGAAATTGGATGAACCAGACTTGGTGTCCTTGGTGGTTTCTTTGCAGCAATTCGACCATGAAGGACTAATTTCACGCAGTTTCCTCTGAACAGTTGATGTTGAGATGTGTCTGTTACTTGCTCTGTCTAGCATTTATTTGGGCTGCAATTTGAGGCTGGTAACTCTAATGAACTTGTGCTCTGCAGCAGAAGTAACTCTGGGGCTTGCATTCCTGTTGCGGTCATGAGAGCCAGCTTCATCATAGCGCTTGATGGGTTTTGCGACTGCACTTGAAGAAACGTTCAAAGGTCTTAACATTTTCCGTGTTGACTGACCATGTCTTGAAGTTGTAATCAACCCTCGCAAGGCTGCAGGCCCAGACGGCATCCCCAGCCGCGCCCTCAGAGCATGCGCAGACCAGCTGGCTGGTGTGTTTACGGACATATTCAATCAATCCCTATACCAGTCTGCTGTTCCCACATGCTTCAAGAGGGCCACCATCATTCCTGTTCCCAAGAAAGCTAAGGTAACTGAGCTAAACGACTACCGCCCCGTAGCACTCACTTCCGTCATCATGAAGTGCTTTGAGAGACTAGTCAAGGACCATATCACCTCCACCCTACCTGACTCCCTAGACCCACTCCAATTTGCTTACCGCTCAAATAGGTCCACAGACGATGCAATCTCAACCACACTGCACACTGCCCTAACCCATCTGGACAAGAGGAATACCTATGTGAGAATGCTGTTCATCGACTACAGCTCGGCATTCAACACCATAGTACCCTCCAAGCTCGTCATCAAGCTCGAGACCCTGGGTCTCGACCCCGCCCTGTGCAACTGGGTACTGGACTTCCTGACGGGCCGCCCCCAGGTGGTGAGGGTAGGTAACAACATCTCCTCCCCGCTGATCCTCAACACTGGGGCCCCACAAGGGTGCGTTCTGAGCCCTCTCCTGTACTCCCTGTTCACCCACGACTGCGTGGCCACGCACGCCTCCAACTCAATCATCAAGTTTGCGGACGACACAACAGTGGTAGGTTTGATTACCAACAACGACGAGACGGCCTACAGGGAGGAGGTGAGGGCCCTCGGAGTGTGGTGTCAGGAAAATAACCGCACACTCAACGTCAACAAAACTAAGGAGATGATTGTGGACTTCAGGAAACAGCAGAGGGAACACCCCCCTATCCACATCGATGGAACACTAGTGGAGAGAGTAGCAAGTTTTAAGTTCCTCGGCATACACATCACAGACAAACTGAATTGGTCCACTCACACAGACAGCATCGTGAAGAAGGCGCAGCAGCGCCTCTTCAACCTCAGGAGGCTAAAGAAATTCGGCTTGTCACCAAAAGCACTCACAAACTTCTACAGAGGCACAATCGAGAGCATCCTGGCGGGCTGTATCACCGCCTGGTACGGCAACTGCTCCGCCCTCAACAGTAAGGCTCTCCAGAGGGTAGTGAGGTCTGCACAACGCATCATCGGGGGCAAACTACCTGCCCTCCAGGACACCTACACCACCCGATGTTACAGGAAGGCCATAAAGATCATCAAGGACATCTACCACCCGAGCCACTGCCTGTTCACCCCGCTATCATCCAGAAGGCGAGGTCAGTACAGGTGCATCAAAGCTGGGACCGAGAGACTGAAAAACAGCTTCTATCTCAAGGCCATCAGACTGTTAAACAGCCACCACTAACATTGAGTGGCTGCTGCCTACACACTGACACTGACTCAACTCCAGCCACTTTAATAATGGGAATTGATGGGAAATGTTGTAAATATATCACTAGCCACTTTAAACAATGCTACCTCATATAATGTTACTTACCCTACATTATTCATCTCATATGCATACGTATATACTGTACTCTATATCATTGACTGCATCCTTATGTAATACATGTATCACTAGCCACTTTAACTATGCCACTTTGTTTACATACTCATCTCACATGTATATACTGTACTCGATACCATCTACTGTATCTTGCCTATGCTGCTCTGTACCATCACTCATTCATATATCCTTATGTACATATTCTTTATCCCCTTACACTGTGTATAAGACAGTAGATTAGGAATTGTTAGTTAGATTACTTGTTGGTTATTACTGCATTGTCGGAACTAGAAGCACAAGCATTTCGCTACACTCGCATTAACATCTGCTAACCATGTGTATGTGACAAATAAAATTTGATTTGATGATTTGATTTGATTTGACTTTAATTTCACTTAGCTTTTTTTGAGCTCTTCTTACCATAATATGGATTTGGTCTTTTAGCAAATAGGGCTATCTTCTGTATACCCCCCCTACCTTGTCACAACATAACTGATTGGCTCAATCGCATTAAGAAGAAAATGTATTCCACAAATCAACTTTTAACAAGGTACACCTGTTAATTGAAATGCATTCCAGGTGACTACCTCATGAAGCTGGTTTAGAGAATAACAAGACTGACAAGCTGTCATCAAGGCAAAGGGTGGCTACTTAAAGAATCTAAAATATGTTTGTTTTTACTACATGATTCTATGTGTTATTTCTATGTTATTTATATTCTATGTGTTATTTTATAGTTTTGATGGATAGTGAATACATCTACAATATAGAAAATTGTACAAAAACCCTGGAATGAGGTGTCAACTTTTAACTGGTACACTGTATACTGTATGTACAGTATTTTTTAAAAATGTAACTAGGCCAGTCGGTTAAGATCAAATTCTTATTTACAATGATGGGCCAATTGTGTGCTGCCCTATGATTCTCCCAATCACGGCCGGTTGTGATACAGCCATGATCGGAATCGAACCAGGATCTGTAGTGATGCCTCTACCATTATTCTTAAATGGAAGAAGTTTGGAACCACCAAGACTCTTCCTAGAGCTTGCTGCCTGGCCAAACTGAGCAATCAGGGGAGTAAGGCCTTGGTCAGGGAGGTGACCAAGAACCCGATGGTCATTCTGAGTTCTTCTATGGAGATTGGAGAACCTTGCTGAAGGACAACCATCTCTGCAGCACTCCACCAATCAGGCCTTTATGGTAGAGTGGCCAGATAGTAGTAAAATGCACATGACAGCCCACTTGAAGTTTTCCAAACGACACCTCAAACCATGAGAAACAAGGTTATCTGATCTTAAGAAACCAAGATTTAACTTCTTGACCTGATTGCCAAGCGTTACGTCTGAAGGAAACCTGGCACCATCCCTACGGTGACGCATGGTGGTGGTAGCATCATGCTGTGTGGATGTTTTACAGCATCAGGGACTGGGAGATTGGTCAGGATTGAGGGAAAGATAAACGGAGCAAAGTACAGAGTGATCCTTGATGAAAACCTGCTTCAGAGCACTCAGGACTTAGACTGGGGCGAACAGACATCTTCCAACAGGACAACAACCCTAAGCACACAACCAAGACAATGCAGGAGTGGCTTCGGGACAATTGTCTGAATGTCCCTGAGGGGCCCAGCCAGAGACCGGACTTGAACCCGATCGAACATCTCTGGAGAGACTTGAAAATAGCTATGCATTATGATATGCGAGAAAACAGTGTTAACTGTGCTAGGCTTTGTACCCCCCCACTATCTGTCCAGATAGTCATGCATAGCTACTGTATCTAGCTAGCTGGCCCTGCCACGGTATCGGGCTGGTCGTAAACGCTTGTGTGTGTCACAGCACAGTTGATGTCGTCAGGTTGTTGGACTCAGTGAAAGGTCAGGCTGCCCTAACTAATTAATATATCACCACTCACCAGCCAGCCATACTTCAATAGCCTCGTCACAGTCTCTGAAAAACACACACTGTAACTGTTCATAATGAACTCAGCCAAGACTGAACCGCTGCCTCAACAGAAGTCACACACACACACCCACATACACTCCCTCATAGGCGCCTTCTCTAAACTGGGAACAGCTAAATGTATCAGCTAAGAGATCTTGAGGAACGTGGTGGTGCTGAAGGATTACTGAACACTATATGGGGAATTGTGTGTCAAATGTGAGATGCAGTTGCTGTACTGACAGGTTGTGTTGCTGTGTCCACTGTCTTCCCAGGTGACCCGTGTACAGTATCGTCTCAGCTGGAGATGGAGGAAGCCCTGAGGCTCTATGAACTCAATAAAGACTCTGAACTCATCATCCATGGTAACATGACCTTCGGTTATATTCAATAAACATTTATTTATACCCAAGGGGAAATCATTCCTTTACTGACAGTGCAGTGACAATGCGGACAACATAATACATACATTGGCTTTGCATTCAATTCAATAAAGTTTATCCTCAGTGCAGATACACATTAACCAACAGACAACTTGAGAACATTCACCTTCCGTTACATTCAATTCAATGTATTAATTGAATAAATAAGAATGTTGGCTGCTGGGCTGACATTGCAGACAAGGATACAAGCAGACAACATAATGTATACATAACAAACATGAATCTTTCTGTCTGCTACACTGATCCTATCCATCTGCTAGTGAGGCAAACATCAGGTAGCCTCTCAATAACCAGGAACTAGTCATGGGTTTACTGAGTAGCCTGTTGATGAGCACGATTTGGTTGTCCTTAATCAACACCGGATAGAGGGGAGGGTGACCGGTTAAGAGCAAGGTGAAGGTCACATTAGAGGAAGTGAGGGAGATGAGTTGGGGGATAGGGGAAAGGGCACGGGGGGGGGGGGGGTTTAAAGTCTGCTAGTTAATGATGGAGCATCCACCACTCACCTCTGGCACACGTACTTGTGTGATGTAGAGTCTGCAATGTTGTAGGCCTAAAGCTGTTATCTCCCTCTTCCCTCAGTGTTTCCTTGTGTCCCAGAGAAGCCTGGCATGCCCTGTCCAGGAGAGGACAGTAAGTCTACAACTACTTGTCCCTTTTTCTCTTATATCCATATCACTGTTTTCTGAAGATGGGGAGTTTCTCTCTGACACACACACACGCATACTTTATCCTGTAACCCTTGTTTCTTGCTCCTCCAGAGTCTATATATCGTCGTGGGGCGAGACGCTGGAGGAAGCTCTACTACGCCAGTGGCCATGCCTTCCAGGCAAAACGCTTCAACAGGGTGAGCTACCTGTCTTATCCATCTCTTTCTCTATGTTCCACTCTTCGTTCCTCTTTGTCTCGAACCCCCCCTCTCTCTCTCTCTCTCTCTCTCTCTCTCTCTCTCTCTCTCTCTCTCTCTCTCTCTCTCTCTCTCTCTCTCTCTATCTCTCTCTATCTCTCTCTATCTCTCTCTATCTCTCTCTATCTCTCTCTATCTCTATCTATCTCTATCTATCATCAATTAATTAATTAATTAATTAATTAATTGTGGTTCTTCCTTTAAAAGTTGCATCATACTGCTACTCCACAGCTTGCGAAATGGTATGGCATGGAGTGCATGACGTCATAGTATTTTACTGTCAGCCATTGTTGCCATTTATGCTAGTTTGACCACCAGAGGGCATCTTTGAGATGCTAAGTTATTGAAATGACATGGAGCTGTAGGCAGTGGTGGGCCATCAGGGCCAGCAAGGCCTTCTCTGCTTGCCTAAACATCATCAGAATATAAACATTTTTTTAAATATATTTTCCCACAAATATGTATTAAATTATTCCCCAGAGCAAGAGTTACACTCTTCATTTCATAGCGTTCCTCTTGGTTGCACTGCTTCCAGCCCCAGGTTGAGATTTGGAGGGCTGGTCTTTATGTTAGATCTTTTATCCAATCATATTCAGCCATCATGTGTTGCCAGGGGTCTAAAATCTGGCCTCAGGCCTTCAGAATCAACAGTGCGGGCGCTTGTAGCTTAAAGTGAATGGAAATTAAAATTTAGTGTCAACCAATCAGCTTTAGAGTTGGCTATTGTACGCCTGCTGGCTGGCTCCAGTGTTACACAGGAGCCAGCTAGCAAGCGTAGTGCGTGCACATCTTTTGATTGGATTACCAATATTGAGAGGCAGGTCCTATATGGGCAGGTCGATGCAGAATCTCAGAACTAGGAAACTGAATTTGATAAACAAATTAATTTGCGTACTACTAAGCTGTTTTTTCAACCCACAATGGCGGAAGGAGAAGATATCGATTTGGTCGAGGATATAATTATAACGGCATTCTCAAGACAAACTTTTCAAGAAAAGTTAGAAAATGTCAGGAGAGGTCGATGCCGACGCTTCAAAGCCTGTCACAGGTGGGAAAGGGGTTTGTTCGCCACTTTCAAAGTTCCAACTATGAGCGCTATCAATGGCTCACAGGCTCCGAGAAGCACTGCAAACTGTACTGCTGGGAATGCCTATAAAGCAGTGGTGCTTTTGAAAACTTTTGGGGACACCCGAGTGGATCTAAGCCCGCATGGCAACGAAGCTGCACAATAAAAGGTATTGTACTCTTCCCCTGCAATTCTCTGAATAAAAATGTAAATTTCAAGGTGACGCAACGCCTGGTTATACTGCGTTTCTGTCTAAATGTATAGTGTCTAAAGCCATGGCACCATAATGATGGTAATAAGAGGTGGATTAATTTGGGTGGGACTGTGTAGGACTTCCCTGAAGGAGTTCCTGTAGCTGTTTTAGCTTAACTTACTTATTGGCATCAAGGCCTACATCATTGATTGATATACTGTATAATCATTAATTCCTTTGTGTGATCATTACACAGGATGCAAGTCATCCATGTCTTTAAATGCAGCCAAGCATTTTAGTTATAAAACAAAATAACAAAGGGAGCCTTGAATAATTAAACAATGAGTAAACCGCAACATGTCGGCTGAAGCGATTTAATTCATGAATGCATTTGACGTCGTGGCTGCAAGGAGCCAAGGTAAGTTGCCAACTAGCATTAAACTTATCTTATCAAAAACAATCAATCCTCACATAATCACTAGTTAACTACACATGGTTGATGATATTACTAGCTTGTTCTGCGTTGCATATAATCAATGCGGTGCCTGTTAATTCGAATCACAGCCTACTTCAACTTCGCCAAACAGGTGATGATTTAACAAAAGCACATTCTCGGAAAAAAGTAGAATTGTTGCAGTAATGTACCTAACCATAGGTTAGGAGAGTTCAATTCATGGCTTGGTTTTTGCTCTGACATGCACTGTCAACTGTGGGACCTCATGTAGACAGGTGTTTGCCTTCCCAAATCATCACGAATCAATTGAATTTACCCCAGGGTCTGATTACTTAGGTAAATTAGGTATTTCAGGTTTTTTTTTTATACATTTGCAGAAATGTATAAACCTATATTCTATTTGTCATTATGGGGCATTGTGTGTAGATTGAGAAATAATTTAATCAAAAAACATTTTTATTATTTGATTTGAAAAAAAATAAACCTTTGTTTAACTTAAGGTATAGGGGGCAGCATTTTCACTTTTGGATAAATAGCATGCCCAATTTCACCTTCCTGCTTCTCATGCCAAGAACATAAGATAGATTTGGATAGAAAATACTCTGAAGTTTCTAAAACTGTTTGAATCATGTCTGTGAGTATAACAGAACTTATGTAGCAGGCAAAACCCAGAGGATTAACCGTTCAGAATTTATTTTGGGGGGGGGGTCTCTGTTCAGTGAGTTCTCATTGGGCAACGATATTTCTTAGGAACTTGTTTTCAGTTCCTACCGCTTCCACTGGATGTCACCAGTCTTTGGAATTTGGTTGAGGTTATTTATTTGTGCAATGAAGAAGTACTGCCATCTAGGAACTGCGTATCACTTTTGAGAGTTGCGCAAGACTTGAAAAGTAGCTTGGTTTGTTGTCTTCCTGTATTGAATACAGATAGACCCGCCTTCAATTTGATCGATTATTAACGTTTAAATATACCTAAAGTTGTATTACAAAAGGAGTTTGAAATATTTTGGCAAAGTTAATAGGCAACTTTTGAAATATTTTGTAATGACGTTGCGTTTTTTTAAGCTGTTTTTTCTGGATCAAACGTGCCAAATAAATTGACATTTTGGATATATATGGACGGAATTAATCGAACAAAAGGACCAATTGTGATGTTTATGGGACATATTGGAGTGCCAACAAAAGAAGCTCCTCGAAGGTAAGGCATGTTTTATATTTTATTTCTGCGTTTTGTGTAGCGCCTGCAGGGTTGAAATATGCTACCCTCTTTGTTTACTGTTGTGCTATCATCAGATAATAGCTTCTTATGCTTTCGCCAAAAAGCCTTTTAAAAATCTGACATGTTTGCTGGATTCACAACGAGTGTAGCTTTAATTTAGTATCTTACATGTGTGATTTTAATGAAAGTTTGATTTTTATATCATTTTATTTGAATTTGCCACGCTGCATTTTCCCTGGCTTTTGGCCAAGTGGGACACAAGCGTCCCCTATACCATAAGTAGTTACAATGACGGCCTAGCCCGGCCAAACCCAGATGACGCTGGGCCAATTGTGCGCCGCCCTATGGGACTCCCAATCACAGCCGGATGTTATTATTCAGGCTGTAACGTAACAAATTGTGGAAAAAGTTAAGGGGTCTGAATATTTTCCCGAATGCATTGTATGAGATCGATTGATATTTTTTTGTTAATTATTATTGTATTTGTTGTGCTGTGTATATGGTCAGAAATGTAGCTTCATTAAATTGATCAATATTATGGTGTTTCTATTCCAAGAAAAAATGCATTTTACAGTAGCCTGTGTAGGCCTCGGGGCTTCCGTTATGAAAATATGGTGCTGTACAACGTGATCGGTCGGGAGTAGGCCGAGGTTACTAAGTGACTGCGAGTGAAGAGCAAAATAATCGGAACATTTCTTTTGTACTCCAATTTATTGGAAAGGCTGCTTAACCATTCACATCTGGCCCACAGCTTTGTTACGTCCTCTTTCACTCCATTAGCTGCTTGGCAATGGCCAAATTTTTCTTTCTATTATCTATTCGGTAACATTTTACAAGTAAATGTAATAAACAAAACCTATATTGAATAGCTCAGGTCTTGAAGATATGTGAAACTTTTATTTTTGTTTGTTTTAGTGACAAAGGCTTCATGGCTAAGCCATCAACTTTTTAAATTTAGCAGACATAACTTGCTTAGTCAACACATACAGTACCAGTCAAAAGTTTGGAGACGCCTACTCATTCCATATATTAGCATTTGGGACAGAGTAGGAGGCAGTTCACTCTGGGAACGCCATTCATCCAAAAGTGAAAATGCTGCCCCCTATCCTAAAAAGGTTAACTGCCTTGTTCAGGGGCAGAACAATAGATTTTTACCTTGTCAGCTCAGGGATCCAATCTAGCAACCTTACGGTTAACTAGTCCAACGCTCTCACCACCTGCCTCACGAGGAGCCCGCCTGTTAAGCGAATGCAGTAAGAAGCCAAGGTAAGTTTCTAACTAGCATTAAACTTAATCAATCATAATCACTAGTTATAACTACACATGGTTGATGATCTTACTAGTTTATCTAGCGTGTCCTGCGTTGCATATAGTCGATGCAGTGCGCATTCGCAAAAAAGGACTGTCGTTGCTCCAACGTGTACCTAACCATAAACACCAATGACTTTCTTAAAATCAATACACCGAAGTATATTTTTTAAACCTGCATATTTAGCTACAAGAAATCCAGGTTAGCGGGCAATATTAACCAGGTGAAATTGTCACTTCTCTTGCGTTCATTGCACGCAGAGTCAGGGTATATGCAACAGTTTGGGCCGCCTGGCTCATTGTGAACTAATTTGCCAGAATTTTCCATAGTTATGACATAACATTGAAGGTTGTGCAATGTGACAGGAATATTTAGACATATGTATGCCACCCGTTAGATAAAATACGGAACGGTTCCGTATTTCACTGAAAGAATAAACGTCTTGTTTTCGAGATGATAGTTTCCGGATTCGACCATATTAATGACCTAAGGCTTGCATTTCTGTGTGTTATGTTATAATTAAGTCTATGATTTGATAGAGCAGTCTGACTGAGCGATGGTAGGCACCAGCAGGCTCAAGCATTCATTCAAACAGCACTTTCATGCGTTTTGCCAGCAGCTCTGCTGTTTATGACTTCAAGCCTATCAACTCCTGAGATTAGGCTGGTGTAACGATGTGAAATGGTTAGCTAGTTAGCGGGATGTGCGCTAATAGCGTTTCAAACGTCACTCGCTCTGAGACTTGGAGTAGTTGTTCCCCTTGCTCTGCAAGGGTAACGCTGCTTCGAGGGTTGCTTTTGTCGTTGTGTTCCTGGTTCGAGCCCAGGTAGGAGTGAGGAGAGGTATGGGGGCTGTACTGTTACATTGGCAATACTAAAGTGCCTATAAGAACATCCTATAGTCAAAGGTATATGAAATACAAATGGTATAGAAAGAGAGAGTCCTATAATTCCTATAATAACTACAACCTAAAACTTCTTACCTGGGAATATTGAAGACTCATGTTAAAAGGAATCACCAGCTTTCATATGTTCTCATGTTCTGAGCAAGGAACTGAAACGTTTGCTTTCTTACATGGCACATATTGCACTTTTACTTTCTTCTCCAACACTTTGTTTTTGCATTATTTAAACCAAATTGAACATGTTTCATTATTTATTTGAGGCTAAATTGATTTTATTGATGTTTATTGATTATTTTTTATTGATGTTTATTGATTATTGATTTTATATTAAGTTAAAATAAGTGTTTATTCAGTATTGTTGTAATTGTCATTATTACAAATAAATGTAAAAAAAATGGCCGATTTAATCGGCATCGGCTTTTTTTGTCCTCCAATAATCGGTATTGGTATCGGCATTGAAAAATCATAATCGGTCGACCTCTAGACAAAATCCTGACTCGTCAGTGAAGAGCACTTTTTGCCAGTCCTGTCTGGTCCAGCGACGGTGGGTTTGTGCCCACCATCGCGACGTTGTTCCCGGGGATGTCTGATGAGGACCTGCCTTACAACAGGCCTACAAGCCCTCAGTCCAGCCTCTCTCAGCCTATTGCGGACAGTCTGAGCACTGATGGAGGGATTGTGCGTTCCTGGTGTAACTCGGGCGGTTGTTGCCATCCTGTACCTGTCCTGCAGGTGTGATGTTTGGATGTACCGATCCTGTGCAGATGTTCCACGTGGTCCGCCACTGCGAGGACGATCAGCTGTCCGTCCTGTCTCCCTGTAGCGCTGTCTTAGGCATCTCACAGTACGGACATTACAATTTATTGCCCTGGCCACATTTTCAGTCCTCATGCCTCCTTGCAGCATGCCTAAGTCACTTTCACGCAGATGAGCAGGGACCCTGGGCATCTTTCTTTTGGTGTTTTTTCAGAGTCAGTAGAAAGGCCTCTTAGTGTCCTAAGTTTTAATAACTGTGACTTTAATTGCCTACCGTAAGCTGTTAGTTTCTTAACGACCGTTCCACAGGTGCATGTTCATTAATTGTTTATGGTTGAACAAGCATGGGAAACCATGTTTAAACCATTTACAATGAAGATCTGTGAAGTTATTTAGATTTTTTACTAATTATCTTTGAAAGACATGGTCCTGAAAAAGGGACGCTTCTTTTTTTTGCTGAGTTTAGTTGTCATATCCATATGTGTGTTTTGTGTTGTCTAAAAATATAAAATAAAATCTGAAATAATTTAATAAGTAAAAATGACAAGCCTGCAATGCATCTGATTATTCATTACAAATAGGATTTATTTGATGTAGTTTACGTGCTTCATTGTAACCGCAATCTCACAAATTATTGAACACACACATGAGCAGATTAACTTGGTCAAAACATGTATTTATTAAAGATTATCAGAAAGAATGTTGTTACTTATTTATTTTGATCAAAAGCATCAAATGAGTGAGTCACTCAGCTGTATGCTAACATATATGGCTTTATGCTGCGAAATAACCTCCTAAATACGTCAAGCCTAAATTAATATATTAAATTGCCTAAACAAACTAGTACATTTCATAAATTCATGAAGTATCTCAGGTCTTGAAAATATGGGCCACCATTTCCCCTCCCTATCCTCGCTGGACTCTCATTCAGTTTCTTCTTCACATCAGCAATAACTCACTTTATATAGAGGGGCTATCCCCCTTTCACACTGTGGTAAATAATGCCCGTTTGCTATTAAGAATTATATCTGTTTTTAGAGGGAGAGAAATCAAAATCCCACTGTGCCTATTTTTAGAAAATTGTCAGTCTACATGTCAAGTGTAATTGTGCGATTGTATTTACCCATGTTCTCTCTCAACTTCGGGACCACCCGCCAGGTCATTATTTGTTGTTACCTGATACAGGACTCGAGTGCCAGAGAAGAGAGACTCTGACTTAAACATTCACACCTCTATTAATTTACGAAAAGATCATCAATTTGTGCCACAGTTTAGACGACCGATAGATCAGCATTCTAACTCCCCCTTGTGATAGTGTGGTGCAATGACGCAAGTTACCACAATCTGACACAAATGGCCATAGGCTCTAAACCTTTGAGGAACTACTGTATATACTGTATATACCTCTCTTCCTTCACTTCTTTCTCATTCTTCCTCTTTCTCCGTCTCTCTTAACGTGTTCACGTTACAGGTTCCCCAAGGGGTACCACCCCCCCCGCTCAACTCAAACCGTGGCGCACAGAATGCAAAACTATTCTTAGAAATATTTAACCTCCACAACAAGTCCAATAGCTCAAATGAAAGATAAACACCTTGTTCATCTACCCAGCGAGTCAGATTTCTAAAATGTTTTATGGCGAAAACATAGCACATATGTATGTCAAACCACCACAAAGACACAGACAATATGTAGCCATTTTGTCGAACAAAAGATGCAATCACAAACGCAGGATTAAAAGAAAAATAATTCACTAACCTTTTGAAAATCTTCATCAGATGACAGTAATAGGACATGTTACACAGTACATTTGTTTTTTTCAATAATATGCAATTTTATATCCATAAATCTCCTTTTACATTGACGCCATGTTCAGAAAATGCTAAAAAATGTCCGGAGAAATTATAGATAGCTCCGCCAGATAACAGCAATACACATCATAAACTTTGACTAAATATACATGTTCTACATATAGTTAGAAAGATACACTGCTTCTTAATGCAATCGCTTTGTCACATTTATTTTTAACGTTACAGAAATCGTTCACTATTCAATAATCTGAGACAGCGCTCAGACATAAGCAATATTTCTCCGCTATGTTGGAGTCAACAGAAACACAAAATTACAACATAAATATTCCCTTTGATGGTCTTCAATCAGAATGTAGTGGAAGGAGTCATACGTACCCAATACATCGTTTGGTTTCAAGTCGTGTGTCTTTGTATTAGCATATGCTAACAGCTTCAGCTGAAATGCATCCAAAATGACTTCTGGTCCTGAACAGTTGCGCATCTAAACTTAAAATTACATATTATATGTCGACTAAACTGGTCAAACTAAGTGCAGAATCAAGCTTTAGGATGTTATTAACATACAAAACAATTCTCAATTCGACCGGACAAACTGACTTCTTCTCATGCAAGTTGGAACAAAGGGAGCTCTGTGCCCAACGCGCGCCTGAAAGCGCATGCATTTTGTCGCGACACTCACAATTTTGCCTGCCAAAGGGTCAAAGCTCGCGGGATTTACACAATTAAACGCTCTACTGAAAGAGGACATCTCGCGGAAGACATAGAAACTGTTCCCAGATCCATAGCTGGTTGGGAAGGGTGGGGGCGATGACGTCAAAGTTGGCCCAACTTTCTATGACAAAACTAGTTTGGGAGATTGGCTGCCCTGTGAGTTCTGCTATACATACAGACATAATTCAAACAGTTTTAGAAGCTTTAGAGTGTTTTCTATTCAATAATAATTATTATATGCATATATTAGCAATTTTGGACAGATTTCTTTTCAGTTTACTATGGGCACGCAATTCATCCAAAGGGGGCAGTATTGTCCCGAGCCTTAACATTAACCTCTATCCCTCTTTCTCTCTTTCTCTCTAAAGGTTTGTTTTCTTTGTCTTCCAGAGAGCTCACTGCGCCATCTGCACAGACCGTATCTGGGGTCTGGGGAGACAGGGTTACAAATGCATCAACTGCAAATTGCTGGTCCACAAGAAGTGTCACAAACTGGTCACAGTGGAGTGTGGCCGACAGATGATACAGGTGAGGAACAGGGAGTGGTTAGTGCCGTCTCTTATACTTAGTGCCCAGAGTTTTACCTTGGTCTTTTCACGTGACCTGTCCCGGAAAACTCTGGGCCCTACACATATTGTATTTTCATTAAGGACTGAGACACAATATTTATCAACGTGTCCCCTTACACTCTCTCTCGCTCTTCATCTCGCTCTCTTTCTAGGAGCCTATCATGTGGCCTGATAGAGGGGCCTCCATCACTCCATTAGACCAATCAGAACAGCCAGGTAACACACACACACACACACACTTCCTTTTTAAGGAAAGCTAGCCCTGGTGGGTTAAGATTGTTTATGATGATCTATCAGACATTTTGACGCAAATAATTGCTTCTTTTGACCTTGTCCCTAGACCTGCATCACTAAGCCGGATCCAGTAGGACTAAGACAGCCTTAAGTCCTGTCAGGTGCTCTACTGGTGGCTGACTGAATCAGAAAGTTTAAAGGAGAAGTTTACCCAAAAACGCAGAAACTCCCAATTGATTCCATAGCTTGAAACTAGTTCAGTGGAGTTTACCATCTCCCCCTCTCTCTCCCTGCACTAAAACGGCTGCAAAAAACAGATCACGTGACTCGTTACGTTGCTAGAAATGTCACTGTTTTCACTGTAAATATTTAAATACTACTGCAGCCAACTTTGCATAGCTGCATGTGTACAGAAAGGATATTTAAAAATACTGCTCTTGCTACTGTATTTCCATGGACTGGATCTGGCACAGTGCCAAAATACAAAGGCTTGTTTAAGAAAAGACAGCCACAACCAGCGTGCGGAGGTATGTAACCTCACCAGATTCTTGACATTCAAGGTGTTCTTATTATGTTATTACCATTGCACCATATCATGGAGACATATAGGCCGAGGTGCTCTACAGATTAGCACAGCGGTTCCCAAACTAGGGGACGAGACCCCGTGTGGGGTTGCCTGATATGAAAATGGGGTTGCGGGAGAATTTCCAAAATCCAGAGCAGAAAAAAAAAGATATACAAAAAAATGTGTATTATAATATCGTCTTTGTATCTCAAAATCATTCATGTGATAGAGTATGTGGTACGCTAGCGTCCCACCTGGCCAACATGCAGTGAAATTGCAGAGCACCAAATTCAAAAACAGAAATACTCATTATGAAAATTCATAAAACATACAAGTGTTTTACATCGGTTTAAAGATTAACTTCTTGTTAATCCAACCACGGTGTCAGATTTCAAAAAGGCTTCACGGCGAAAGCATGCGATTATCTGAGAACAGCGCCCAGCAGACAAATCATTAGAAAATGTCTTAACCAAGATGGCATAGCAGTCAGACATCCTTTTGTCCTCGTCGTGTGCCATGTATGTATGTATGTATGTATGTATGTATGTATGTATGTATGTATATATATATATCTTTCTTCGCATATCTTTTATATATATTTTTTTCAAAATGAAATCCCCAATAGAAGCTAACCAGAAGCTGGCCAGTTTACTGGTTAATATTAGTATTCAGCTAACCACGGTTTGTGGTTGAAATCCTTGGAGCTTCTATTAACCAGTAAACTGGCCAGCTTCTGGTTAGCTTCTATTGGGGATTTCATTTTGAAAAAAATATATATAAAAGATATGCGAAGAAAGATATATATATATACATACATACATACATCCTTGGATTTCAACCGTAAGCTCTGGACATTTACACCTGGATCTCGCAGCTAGCTAGCTGCTATCCGTGTGACTATTGGCTTACGTCAGAAACAAACATCTCCAATCCAAAGTTACATCTAGAATTGGCTTCCTATTTCGCAACAAAGCATCCTTCACTCATGCTGCCAAACATACCCTTGTAAAACTGACCATCCTACCGATCCTCGACTTCGGCGATGTCATTTACAAAATAGCCTCCAAATACCCTACTCAATAAATTGGATGCAGTCTAGCACAGTGCCATCTGTTTTGTCACCAAAGCCCCATATACTACCCACCACTGCGACCTGTACACTCTCGCTTGCTGGCCCTTGCTTCACACTCGTCGCCAAACCCACTGGCTCCAGGTCATCTACAAGACCCTGCTAGTTAAAGTCCCACCTTATCTCAGCTCGCTGGTCCCCATAGCAGCACCCACCTGTAGCACGCGCTCCAGCAGGTATATCTCTCTGGTCACCCCCAAAACCAATTCTTCCTTTGGCCGCCTCTCCTTCCAGTTCTCTGCTGCCAATAACTGGAACGAACTACAAAAATCTCTGAAACTGGAAACACTTATCTCCCTCACTAGCTTTAAGCACCAGCTGTCAGAGCAGCTCACAGATTACTGCACCTGTACATAGCCCATCTATAATTTAGCCCAAACAACTACCTCTCCCCCTACATTATTTATTTATTTAGCTCCTTTGCACCCCATTATTTCTCTCTACCTTGCACATTCTTCCACTGCAAATCTACAATTCCAGTGTTTTACTTGCTATATTGTATTTACTTTGCCACCATGGCCTTTTTTTGTTTTTACCTCCCTTATCTCACCTCATTTGCTCACATTGTATATAGACTTATTTTTCTACTGTATTATTAACTGTATGTTTGTTTTACAACAACAGAGTTACACATGGAGTATGTGTCGAACTGCTTTGCTTTATCTTGGCCAGGTCGCAATTGTAAATGAGAACTTGTTCTCAACTTGCCTACCTGGTTAAATAAAGGTGAAATTAAATAAAACTGTAACCAACCAAATAGAGGAGTAACAAAAGTCAGAAATAGTGCTAAAATTAATCACCTACCTTTGATGATCTTCATATGTTTGCACTCACAAGACTCCCATTTACTCAATAAATGTTTGTTTTGTTCGATAAAGTCCATGTTTATATCCAAAAACCTCTGTTTTTGTTTTCGCGTTTTGTTCAGCAATCCACAGGCTCAAACGCAGTCACAACAGGCAGACACAAAATCTAAATAGTATCCGTATATTTTGTGGAAACATGTCAAACGAAGTTTAGAATCAATCCCGGGTTGTTTTTAGTCATAATAATCAATATTTAAATCGGACAATAACGTTGTCAATATAAAAGGTAAACAAGAAAGGCACACTCGGTCGCACGCATGAAAAAGCTCTGGGACACTGTAGGGTCCACTCATTCAGAGTGGTCTAACTCTCTCATTTTTCAGAATACAAGCTTGAAACAATTTCTAAAGACTGTTGACATCTAGTGGAAGCCACAGAAAGTGCAATTGGAGTCATAAGTCAATGGATACTGTAACGGCATTCAATAGAAAACTGTTTTCACATATTGCAGTTTTACTTTCTTCTCCAACACTTTGTTTTTGCATTATTTAAACCAAATTGAATATGTTTCATTATTTACTTGAGGCTAAATTGATTTTATTGATGTATTATATTAAGTTAAAATAAGTGTTCATTCAGTATTGTTGTAATTGTCATTATTACAAATATTATTATTTTTAAATCGGCCGATTTAATCGGTATCGGCTTTTTTGGTCCTCAAATAATCGGTATCGGCGGTGAAAAATCATAATCGGTCGACCTCTCGTCACGAGTCACGTGACCCATTTATACATCTGTTTCAGTACAGCACTACAAAGGGGGAAGAGGGCAACCTCCACTGGACTAGTGTCAATGTATGGAATCACTTGGGAGTTTCTGGAATTTGGGTAAAATTCTCCTTTAACATTCACACTATTAACCATTCTGTATCCCCCACTCAGACCTGCCAATCTGCACTCATTTTGCGTACCATGCACGCAATTTGAGGTTGAATAGGTTTCTAGTTGGAGGGCTGCATGAGACCTGCAGGTCCCAACAGAGATCATTGCAGTCTAGATTATTTGGAAACAGTAGTCTTTCTGCCCTGTATGTGTTAGACCTACCTCTTGTATTAAAAGCACATCTTTGTCACAGTATTCACACATGTTGCTGCTTCAAGTGAAGTAGCCTACCTCTCCTAGTTGGGCGTGCGAGATCAAGTGCGCCTAGTATATGTGTGGTGTCAATGAAGTAGAGTAGGCTGTCTATGCATGGACAGAGAATCACGTGGAAGTTATCTTTCCAAATAAATTAAATATGATTAGACTATAGTGGCGCAGCGGTCTAAGGAACTGCATTGCAATGCTCGAGGCGTCACTAAAGACCCGAGTTCAATCCTGGGCTGTATCACAACCGGCCATGATCGGGAGTCCCATAGGGCGGCGCACAATTGGCCCAGTGTCGTCCGGGTTAGGGAAGGGTTTGAACGGGCGTCTTTACTTGGATCATTGCGTTATAGCGACCCCTTGTGGCTGTCTGGCCACCTGCAGGCTGACTTCGGTCGTCAGGTGAACAGTGTTTCCTCCGACACATTGGTGGGGCTTACTTCCAGGTAAAGCGGGCAAGTGTTAATTAAGAAGCACGGTTTGGCGGGTCATGTTTCGGAGGACTCGGGACTCAACCTTCGCCTCCAGAGCCCGTTGGGGAGTTGCAGCGATGAGACAAGTTTGAAATTGGGGAGAAAAAGCCCAGCGGGTGGTTGGCATAATAAAAGCTGTGTGTGTGCAGGCGGGAGCAGTTTGAATAAGTCAGTCCCACACAGATCTCTACTTCTAGTTCAAAGCACATTGTGGTTTTAGAGCTCCGGCCCACTCCCCCAGTAGTCGCAGTACTATTTTCCTCCCTCGAGCTGGATGGCAGCTCTCCACTTCGTTTGTTGATACCACTGATGTTTGAGGAAGAAGGGTAGGGAAAATGAACAATGAAACTGTTTGCGAAGTACATTTTCCAAAATGGTATGTGTTCGTCAAGCGTACAAGCACTACTAGATATTTTTTCTCACCCATCTACACACAATAATACCCCATAATGACAAAATGAAAACGTGTTTTTGGACAATTTAGCAAATGTATTCAAAATGAAATACAGATATCTAATTTACGTAAGTATTCACACCCCTTTAGCAGCTATTGCAGCTTTGAGTTTCTGGATAAATCTAGGAGCTTTGTACACCTGGATTGTACAATAGTTGCACCTTCTTAAAAAAATTGGTTGTAAACATTGCTAGACAGCTAAGTCTTGCCATAGATTTTCAAGCCAATTGAAGTCAAAACTGTAACTAGGCCACTCAGGAACAGTCAAAGCTGTCTTGGTATGCGACTCCAGTGAATATTTTCCTTTGTGTTTTAGGTTATTGTTCTACTGAAAGGTGAATTTGACTGTATCTGCTGGAAAGCAGACTGAAGTAGGTTTTCCTCTAGGATTTTGCCTGTGCTTAGCTCTATTCCATTTATTTTAATTTTACAAAACAACTCCCAAGTCCTTGCCGATGATGAGCATACCTGTAACAATGCAGCCACCACGATGCTTGAAAATATGGAGTGGTATTCCGTGATATGTTGGATTTGCCCCAAACATAACGTTTTGTATTCAGGTAAATAGAAATTGTGTGCATGTTTTGTAATATTTTTACTCTGTACAGGCTTCTTTCTCATTTAATGTAGTATGGTGGAGTAACTACAATGTTTATCATTCCTCAGTTTTCTCATATCACAGCCATTAAACTCTGTAAATGTTTTAAAGTCACCATTGGCCTCATGGTGAAATCCCTGAGCGGTGTTCTTCCTCCCCGGCAACGGAGTTAGGAAGGACATCTGTATCTTTGGTGTGACTGGGTATATTGATACACCATCGAAAGTGCAATTAATAACTTCACCATGTTCAAAGGGATATTCAATGTGCTTTGGAAAACCTCCCTGGTCTTTGTGGTTGAATCTGTGTTTGAAATTCACTGCTTGACTAAGGGACCTTACAGATGGTTGTCGTGTGGGGTACAGAGATTATGTAGTCATTCAAAATTCATGTTAAACACTATTGCATCCAGAGCGAATCCATGCAACTTCTAACTTGTTAGGCACAGTTTTACTCCTGAACGTATTTAGGCTTTCCTTAACAAAGGGGTTGAATACATATTGACTCAAGACATTTCAGCTTTACATTTTTTATTAATATTTTTTTTTAAATTTAAAAACATAATTCCACAGACATTATGGGATGTTGTGTGTAGGCCAGGGATGACAAATATCAATTGAATCCATTCAAATCTCAGGCTGTAACACAACAACATGTGTAAAAAGTCCAGGGATGTGAATCCTTTCAGAGGCCCCTGTAGCTACAGCGTTCAGTCAACTAAGCAAGAACACTTTCTGGCCCACACATACTTTGATCTCCGCAACGGTAGTAAGCACGAGCACATTGACCAACAAGGAAACGTGCGGTGGTGCAGTAGTTCAGTGCGTGTTGCTGCGTGGATGGATACAGACATGGCAGAGAAAGCTGTTCCGCGAATAACGTCCTTCACAGAAAGTTATGTTGGACTGTTAGAGTAGTAGGTGTATGTTATTGATATAGCTGTATGTCAACAGTAGGCTGCTAATGATGTGATGGTCAGTTCACCAATGACAAGGCATGTTGAATGAATGGTAGCCAATTATCAAGTGCCCTTAAGTCTATAGCCTACCATTCTTACTGAGGCAGTCTTCTGCCAATATCATTAGGCTTAAAAAGGTGCGGTGTGGGTATCACACACTCCGTCGTGGGGTCCGCGAGGCTGGGGGTGCCGCTGAATTGGTACTCATAAAATGTCTTCAATGTTGGCAGGTCTGCCCTCTAGTGTCTGGGAGGATATGTGACTGCTCCTGCTTTCTTTCTCCCCCTATCTGTCACTCTCGCTCTCTCAGGTCAGCAGAACAAAGATTCTAGTGAGAGTCTAAACTACAATGGAGAAGAGAAAGAGGTGAGGAAGATGGACTGCGATTGTGTGTGAGTGAGAGGAGTGTGTTTGTTGCCAAAGTTGTTGTATGGGAGAGTGATGGCAACCTGTCTGCCTGTCCGTCCATCTCATGACTATTTCTGTCCATCCCTCCGTCCTGTAGGCACGCAGCAGCAGAGACACAGGGAAGTCAGCGTCTAGTCTGGGTCTGGTGGACTTTGACCTGCTGAGGGTGATCGGACGGGGCAGCTATGCGAAGGTCCTGCTGGTCCGACTCAAGAAGACTGAGAGGATCTACGCCATGAAGGTCGTCAAGAAGGAGCTGGTCAATGACGATGAGGTAAACACACACAGACGGAGTGACACATGCACACACACACACACACACTCTGAAGAGAAACACACTTGGTCTGACACGTTGACAGGCGCTACCTGATCAATCATCTGTGCCATCCCTCCTCTGTCTGAGAGGCTGCTCTGTCCTGACCTTTTGTTACCTGTCTGTCAATAGAGATCTGTCAACACCACTCACTCACTCTTGTCACATCCACTCTTTCACTCTGTCTGTTCTCTTCAGATGGCTGCCTGGTTACGTCTGCTTATTTAGCTTTTCTGAGTGTGATATGATTTTAAGTCTACTGGATTTCCAAATGCCTCCTGTGTGTGTTATTCTCTGGGTTGTAGGACATTGACTGGGTCCAGACAGAGAAGCACGTGTTTGAGCAGGCGTCCAACCACCCCTTCCTAGTTGGGCTACACTCCTGTTTCCAGACTGAGAGCAGACTGTTCTTTGTCATAGAGTATGTCAACGGAGGAGACCTGATGTTCCACATGCAGAGACAGAGGAAGCTACCCGAGGAACACGCCAGGTTTGAACAATGATGTCATAGCTACACTTGGGTTATGTTCACTAGGGTACGCAACAGAACTTTTTGCATTTGAAAATCCTGGTAGTCCCTTCTTGTTTTAGCACATTTTCTTCTGTTTGGGGTCTAACGAACACGACCCTTAAATTCAACTGATGAAGAGCTTGGTGATTTAGTTGTGTAGCTCTTAGACAGTGATGTATCTGTGTGTGTGAGTCTGACCGGTTCTTTTCCCATCTCTCTCTCTGTCAGGTTTTACTCAGCAGAGATCAGCTTGGCGTTGAACTACCTCCACGAGAGAGGCATCATCTACAGAGACCTCAAACTGGACAACGTGCTGCTGGAGTCAGAGGGGCACATCAAACTCACTGACTATGGCATGTGCAAGGTGAGTGTTGGGGGGGTCTGTCCGTCCGCGTGCTTATGCCTGTGTGTTTCTGTCTGTCTTTTTTTGTGTTTGTGTGCTCGTGCGTGTTAATGCCATGTAAGCTCTGAAGTGTTTGTGTGTTAATGCCTCTACGCTGTGAGATGTGTGTGCTGACTGCTGTGGTCACTGGGTACTGTAGGAGGGCTTGAGGCCAGGAGACACCACCAGTACATTCTGTGGAACCCCCAACTACATCGCCCCCGAGATACTAAGAGGAGAGGACTATGGTAAGACTGTCTGCTACAAATAATGCCCGTTTGCTTCAGAAGCAGAAGACGATTTATATTATTCACACGTCATTATAGATATCCATGCTCTTCCTCGTTTACTACGAGAATGTTCTCTTATGTGTATCGATATTGAAATGTAAGGCAAAGGCATTTGAATGACTTTCTGTCAATTGTGTGGGTTCAGGTTTCAGTGTGGACTGGTGGGCGTTGGGGGTGCTGATGTTTGAGATGATGGCTGGACGGTCGCCCTTCGACATCGTAGGGAGCTCCGACAACCCAGACCAGAACACTGAAGACTACCTCTTCCAAGGTAACACACACACAATACTTCAAACTACCTCTTCCAAAGTATTTTTTATTTTATTTAACTAGGCAAATCAGTTAAGAATAAATTCTTACTTACAATGACGGCCTACCAAAAGGCAAAAGGCCTCCTGCGGGGATGGGGGCTGGAATTAAAAATAAATAAAATACAAATATAGGACAAAACACATCACAACACTACATAAATAGAGACCTAAGACGACAACATAGCAAGACAGCAACACATGACAACTCAGCATGGTAGCAACACATGACCACAACATGGCAGCAGCACAACATGGTAGCAGCACAAAACGTGGTACAATCATTATTGGGCACAGACAACAGCACAAAGGGCAAGAAGGTAGAGACAACAATACATCACACAAAGCAACCCCCTACTGTCAGTAAGTGTCCATGATTGAGTCTTTGAATGAAGAGATTGAGATAACTGTCCAGTTTGAGTGTTTGTTGCAGCTCATTCCAGTCGTTAGCTGTAGCGAACTGAAAAGACTGGGGTGAAAGAGGAGCGATTACGATTGAGGAAACCAAGTCTGGATTTAACTTTAGCCTGCAGCTTTGATATGTGCTGAGAGAAGGACAGTGCACCGTCTAGCCGTACGCCACAGTACCTGTATGAGGTGACTACCTCTGTAAATATGACTTTGTTTCCCTGTTAGTTAGGTCCTAACTAAGTAAGTGTTTCAATAAATAACAGTCTAATATCCTCTGTCTCCTCTCTGTAGTAATATTGGAAAAACAGATCAGGATTCCTCGGTCGTTGTCAGTCAAAGCTGCCAGCGTCCTCAAGGGCTTCCTCAACAAGGTAACTACCAGGCACAAAGTTCATTCCTAACAAGGTCATGGCACATTGCCCTCTGACCATGATGTAATGAACCTTTATTCTCCTTCTTTCCCTCCCTCCCTCTCTCCATCTCTCTTGAGCTCATTCTCTCCCTCTGTCCATCCCTCTCCTCTCCTGTCTCATATCTATGCTCTTGAACTCATTGTTTATCTATCCCTCTCTCCATCCTCCTTCCCTCTCTCTGCCTGTCTCTTATCAATGCTCTTGAGCTCATTCTCTCCCTCTGTCCATCCCTCTCCTCGCCTGTCTCATATCTATGCTCTTGAACTCATTGTTTATCTATCCCTCTCTTTCTCCCTCCTCTCTCCCCTCTCTTTCTCTCCTTCCCTCTCTCTGCCTGTCTCATATCTATGCTCTTGAACTCATTGTTTATCTATCCCTCTCTTTCTCCCTCCTCTCTCTCCCCTCTCTTTCTCCCTCCTCTCTCTCCCCTCTCTTTCTCCCTCCTCTCTCTCTCCTCTCTTTCTCTCCTTCCCTCTCTTTCTCCCTCCTCTCTCTCTCCTCTCTTTCTCTCCTTCCCTCTCTTTCTCCCTCCTCTCTCTCTCCTCTCTTTCTCTCCTTCCCTCTCTTTCTCCCTCCTCTCTCTCCTCTCTTTCTCTCCTTCCCTCTCTTTCTCCCTCCTCTCTCTCCCCTCTCTTTCTCCCTCCTCTCTCTCCCCTCTCTTTCTCCCTCCTCTCTCTCCCCTCTCTTTCTCTCCTTCCCTCTCTTTCTCCCTCCTCTCTCCCCTCTCTTTCTCTCCTTCCCTCTCTTTCTCCCTCCTCTCTCCCTCTCTTTCTCTCCTTCCCTCTCTTTCTCCCTCCTCTCTCTCCCCTCTCTTTCTCCCTCCTCTCTCTCCCCTCTCTTTCTCCCTCCTCTCTCCCCTCTCTTTCTCTCCTTCCCTCTCTTTCTCCCTCCTCTCTCTCCCCTCTCTCTCTCTCCCCTCTCTTTCTCCCTCCTCTCTCTCCCCTCTCTTTCTCCCTCCTCTCTCTCTCCTCTCTTTCTCTCCTTCCCTCTCTCTGCCTGTCTCATATCTATGCTCTTGAACTCATTGTTTATCTATCCCTCTCTTTCTCCCTCCTCTCTCTCCCCTCTCTTTCTCCCTCCTCTCTCTCCCCTCTCTTTCTCTCCTTCCCTCTCTTTCTCCCTCCTCTCTCTCCCCTCTCTTTCTCCCTCCTCTCTCCCCTCTCTCCCCTCTCTCTCTCTCCCCTCTCTTTCTCCCTCCTCTCTCTCCCCTCTCTTTCTCCCTCCTCTCTCTCCCCTCTCTTTCTCCCTCCTCTCTCTCCCCTCTCTTTCTCTCCTTCCCTCCCCTCTCTTTCTCCCCTCTCTTTCTCCCTCCTCTCTCTCCCCTCTCTTTCTCTCCTTCCCTCTCTTTCTCCCTCCTCTCTCTCCCCTCTCTTTCTCCCTCCTCTTTCTCCCCTCTCTTTCTCCCTCCTCTCTCTCCCCTCTCTTTCTCTCCTTCCCTCTCTTTCTCCCTCCTCTCTCTCCCCTCTCTTTCTCCCTCCTCTCTCTCCCCTCTCTTTCTCCCTCCTCTCTCTCCCCTCTCTTTCTCTCCTTCCCTCTCTTTTCCCAGGAACCTAAGGAGCGGCTAGGCTGTCATCCCCAGACAGGCTTTGCTGACATCATGGGTCATCCCTTCTTCCGAAACGTAGACTGGGACCTTGTGAGTCATTGTCTTCTATCTCTTCTCCCCTCTCGCTGCTCTCTCTTCTACGTCTCTCTTTAATGTAACTCTGTCACTATCTGTCCTACTGTATCTAGTGTTTAGGTGAGATAGAGCATCATGACCAATATATAGAGATCATTGTTTTCAAACAAAGCAGCAGAAGCAGAATTCTCACCAATGAAAATGTACTTAAACACGAATGACGGACCGTGAGAAATCAACTCTCATATTGTCTTTCCACATAGTTTAAAAGAAAAGGTCATAGTTGAGGGTCATCACCTTAGACAAGCCCAGAAAGCATTTTTTCCCACCATGCAGCCAGAAGGGCCAATTTGATTTAACCATGGCTGTATCGGTTCTCTTAAGGGCAGGTTTTCCAGACCCAGATGAAGCCTATTCCTGGACTATAAAAGTCAGCACTAAGTGGCCAGTGTCACTATTGTAATTAGAGGGTCACCACCAGAGAATTAAGAGCATTTGGCTAACCTCAATATTCAAATTCAGAAATGTGTTATTGTCCTAATGCTGGGCAAATTTCAAAGGAATTGACTCTAACCTGACACAGACAGACAGGCTGGCCTCCAGACAGGCATCCAGGCCAGCTCAGGAGCAGCTTGACCTCTTTTCCCAGTTGGGTCTACCCTGTCTGCTGACTGGCTGTCTGAGCTGGCTCCCCCTCCGCTCAGTCTCACCTCACACGTAGCCTTGCCCTGCACTCCTCTACCTCCAGGGGGTGGTAGTGCTGGGTGAACACCCTGCAGGCTGCCTGTCTGTTTGTGTTCTGACTTAACAATGGAGTTTCCACTGATCCACAGGCTGCCTTACAGCTTCAAAGGAGAGAGATTGGCACAATTATTTGTTAGCCACGTGAATATTTTTTTCTGTGGTTTAAAATGGTTCTAAACTATTTTCAGGGGAATTTGTACGTTACTTCTTTGTAAATAAGGCTCATTTGGTTGTAACAGGGTGCTTGCTGGACTATGTTGACTAAGTCTCTTCATATACGTTATTTTAAACAAGATTATCCAGCTGTGTAGTGCATTCGGAAAGTTTTCAGACCCTTGACTTATTCTAAAACGAATTAAATGGGCTTCTTGTTTCTCATCGATCTACACACAATACCCCACATTGACAAAGCAAAAACATGTTTTTAGAAATGTTTGCAAAAATATAAAATTGTAAAAACTGAAATATAACATTTAAATAGGAATCCAGACCCTTTACTCGGTACTTTGTTGCAGCGATTACAACCTAGAGTTGTTTTGGGTATGACACTACAAGCTTGGCACACCAGTATTTGGGGAATTTCTCCCCTTCTCTGCAGATCCTCTCAAGCTCTGTCAGGTTGGATGGGGAGTGTCACTACACAGCTATTTTCAGGTCTCTCCAAAGATATTAGATCAGGGTTCATGTCCGGACCACTCAAGAACATTCAGACATTTGTCCCGAAGCGTTGTCTTGGCTGTGTGCTCAGGGTCGTTGTCCTGTTGGACGGTGAACTTTCGCCCCAGGCTGAGGTCCTGTGTGCTCTAGAGCAGGTTTTCATCAAGGATTTCGCTGTACTTTGCTCAGTTAATCTTTCCCTCTATCCTGACTAGTCTCCCAGTCCCTGCCACTGAAAAACATCCCCACAGCATGATGTTGCCACCACCATGCTTCACTGTAGGGATGGTGCCAGGTTTCCTCCAGACGTGACGCTTCTCAGTCAGGCCAAATAGTTAAATCTTGGTTTCATCAGAACAGAGCATCTTGTTTCTCATGGTCTGAGTGTCTTTAGGTGCCTTTTGGCAAACTCCAAGCGGGCTGTCATGCGCCTTTTACTATAAAGGCCTGATTGATAGTGTTGCTGAGATGATTGTCCTTCTGGAAGGTTCTCCCATCTACACAGGAACTCTGGAGCTCTGTCAGAATGACCATCGGGTTCTTGGTCACCTCCCTGACCAAGACCCTTCCCCCCAAATTGCTCAGTTTGGCCAGGTGGCCAGCTCTAGGATTGGTGGTTCCAATCTTCCTCTATTTAAAAATTGAGGCCACTGTGTTCTTCGAGACTTTCAATGCTGCAGGCATTTTTTTCATAGCCTTCCCCAGATCTGTGCCTCGACACAATCCTGTCTCGGAGCTCTACGGACAATTTCTTCAACCTCCTGCTTGGTTTTTGCTCTGACATGCACTGTCAAATGTGGGACCTTTATATAGACAGGTGTGTACCTTTTGCAAATCATGTCCAATCAATTGAACTTACCATATGTGGACTCCAGTCAAGTTGTAGAAACATCTCAAGGATGATCATTGGAAACAGGATGCATCTGAGCTCAATTTCGAGTCTCATAGCAGATGGTCTGAATACTTTTTAAAATGTATTTATTTTTAAATACCTTTGCAAAAATCTCTAAAAACCTGTTTTCGCTTTGTCATTATGGGGTATTGTGTGTAGATTATTTAATCCGTTTAGAATAAGGATGTAATGTAACAAAATGTGGGAAAAATCTAGTTGAGAACACCTTTATTTAACCAGGTAATGAGAACACCTTTTTTATTTGAGAACCCCTTTATTTAACCAGGTAGGCTAGTTGAGAACACCTTTATTTAACCAGGTAGGCTAGTTGAGAACACCTTTATTTAACCAGGTAGGCTAGTTGAGAACACCTTTATTTAACCAGGTAGGCTAGTTGAGAACACCTTTATTTAACCAGGTAGGCTAGTTGAGAACACCTTTATTTAACCAGGTAGGCTAGTTGAGAACACCTTTATTTAACCAGGTAGGCTAGTTGAGAACACCTTTATTTAACCAGGTAGGCTAGTTGAGAACACCTTTATTTAACCAGGTAGGCTAGTTGAGAACACCTTTATTTAACCAGGTAGGCTAGTTGAGAACACCTTTATTTAACCAGGTAGGCTAGTTGAGAACACCTTTATTTAACCAGGTAGGCTAGTTGAGAACACCTTTATTTAACCAGGTAGGACTTTATTTAACCAGGTAGGCTAGTTGAGAACACCTTTATTTAACCAGGTAGGCTAGTTGAGAACACCTTTATTTAACCAGGTAGGCTAGTTGAAACACCTTTATTTAACCAGGTAGGCTAGTTGAGAACACCTTTATTTAACCAAGTTGAGAACACCTTTATTTAACCAGGTAGGCTAGTTGAGAACACCTTTATTTAAAGGCTAGTTGAGAACACCTTTATTTAACCAGGTAGGCTAGTTGAGAACACCTTTATTTAACCAGGTAGGCTAGTTGAGAACACCTTTATTTAACAATAGTTGAGAACACCTTTATTTAAAAAGTTGGAACACCTTTATTTAACCAGGTGAGTTGAGAACACCTTTATTTAACCAGGTAGGCTAGTTGAGAATACCTTTATTTAACCAATAGTTGCAGATTAACACTTTATTTGGATTGATAAATGATCAGTTGAGTAACAGGTAGAGATATTGGTGTGCTTTATTTAACCAGGTAGGCTAGTTGAGAACACCTTTATTTAACCAAAGTTAAATAAATAAAAACTGTGGGGATGAGGTAGTTGTGAAAATGGGTGGGCTTTATTTAACCAATAGTTGAGAACATTATGTAGGCAGCTAACCAGGTAGGCTAGTTGAGAACACCTTTATTTAACCAGGTAGGGTTAGCTGCTAGTTCAGATAGCTGATGTTTGAAGTTGAGAACACCTTTATTTAACCAGGTAGGCCAGTTGAGAACACCTTTATTTAAAAGGGTCTCCAACTTTATTTCAGGTAGCGATTTTTAGGCTAGTTGAGAACAATTAACCAGGTTCCAGTCACAGGCAGGCAGAGTACTGGAGGCTAGTTGAGAACACCTAGTTGATTTAACCAGGTAGGCTAGTTGAGAACACCTTTATTTAACCAGGTAGGCTAGTTGAGAACAATGAGGTGTTGGCTTTAGGGATGATCAGTGAGATACACTGCTGGAGCGCGTGCTACGGATGGTAGTGTTGCCATCGTGACCAGTGAACTGAGATAAGGTGGAGCTTTAACCAGGTAGCATGGCCTTGTAGACGACCTGGAGCCAGTGGGTCTGACCGAACGAATATGTGAGCGAGGGCCAGCCGACTAGAGCATACAAGTTCGCAGTGGTGGGTAGTATAAGGTGCTTTAGTGACAAAACGGATGGCACTGTGATAAACTGCATCCAGTTTGCTGAGAAGAGTGTTGGAAGCAATTTTGTAGATGACATCGCCGAAGTCGAGGATCGGTAGGATAGTCAGTTTTACTAGGGTAAGCTTGGCAGCGTGAGTGAAGGAGGCTTTGTTACGGAATAGAAAGCCGACTCTTGATTTGATTTTCGATTGGAGATGTTTGATATGGGTCTGGAAGAAGAGTTTGCAGTCTAGCCAGACACCTAGGTACTTATAGGTGTCCACATATTCAAGGTCGGAACCATCCAGTGTGGTGATGCTAGTCGGGCATGCGGGTGCAGGCAGCGATCGGTTGAAAAGCATGCATTTGGTTTTACTAGCGTTTAAGAGCAGTTGGAGGCCACGGAAGGAGTGTTGTATGGCATTGAAGCTCGTTTGGAGGTTAGATAGCACAGTGTCCAATGACGGGCCGAAAGTATATAGAATGGTGTTGTCTGCGTAGAGGTGGATCAGGGAATCGCCCGCAGCAAGAGCAACATCATTGATATATACAGAGAAAAGAGTCGGCCTGAGAATTGAACCCTGTGGCACCCCCATAGAGACTGCCAGAGGACCGGACAGCATGCCCTCCGATTTGACACACTGAACTCTGTCTGCAAAGTAATTGGTGAACCAGGCAAGGCAGTCATCCGAAAAACCGAGGCTACTGAGTCTGCCGATAAGAATATGGTGATTGACAGAGTCGAAAGCCTTGGCAAGGTCGATGAAGACGGCTGCACAGTACTGTCTTTTATCGATGGCGGTTATGATGTCGTTTAGTACCTTGAGTGTGGCTGAGGTGCACCCGTGACCGGCTCGGAAACCAGATTGCATAGCGGAGAAGGTACGGTGGGATTCGAGATGGTCAGTGACCTGTTTGTTGACTTGGCTTTCGAAGACCTTAGATAGGCAAGGCAGAATGGATATAGGTCTGTAACAGTTTGGGTCCAGGGTGTCTCCCCCTTTGAAGAGGGGGATGACTGCGGCAGCTTTCCAATCCTTGGGGATCTCAGACGATATGAAAGAGAGGTTGAACAGGCTGGTAATAGGGGTTGCGACAATGGCGGCGGATAGTTTCAGAAATAGAGGGTCCAGATTGTCAAGCCCAGCTGATTTATACGGGTCCAGGTTTTGCAGCTCTTTCAGAACATCTGCTATCTGGATTTGGGTAAAGGAGAACCTGGAGAGGCTTGGGCGAGGAGCTGCGGGGGGGCCGGAGCTGTTGGTCGAGGTTGGAGTAGCCAGGCGGAAGGCATGGCCAGCCGTTGAGAAATGCTTGTTGAAGTTTTCAATAATCATGGATTTGTCGGTGGTGACCGTGTTCCCTAGCCTCAGTGCAGTGGGCAGCTGAATGTACTGTGTCTCTCTTTGACCTCAATGCTGTGTGTCCTGTGACCTTGTTGCATTGATGTTTCAGATGGAGCAGAAGCAGGTGGTTCCTCCATTCAAACCCAACATCTCAGGAGAGTTTGGACTAGACAACTTTGACGCCCAATTCACCAACGAGCCTATCCAGCTCACGCCTGATGATGAGTGAGTATCTGTCTCTCTGTATGCGTCCCAAATATACCTTTTATTTAACTAGGCAAGTCAGTTAAGAACAAATGGCACCATATATAGTGAACTGTACGGAACATAAAATGGAAACAATCATGTAAAGTGTTGGTTTCATGAGCTGAAATAAGATCCTATACATTTTTAGAATTTTGGATCCAAATTTGTTTACTTCACTGTTGGTTAACATTTTTCCTTTGCTAAGATAATCCATCCACCTGACAGGTGTGGCATATCAAGAAGCTGATTAAACAGCATGATCATTACACAGGAGCACCTTGTGCTGGGGACAATAAAAGGCCACTCTAAAATGTGTGGTTTTGTCACACAACACAATGCTACAGGGAGCTTGCAATTGGCAACCAAAGCTGTTGCCAGATAATGTAATGTTAATTTCTCTACCATAAGCCGCCTCAATGTCATTTTAGAGAATTTGGCAGGACGTCCAACCGGCCTCACAACCACAGACCACGTATAACCACACCAGGAACTCCACATCCAGCTTCAACACCTGCATGGTCGTCTTAGACCAGCCACCCGGACAGCTGATGAAACTGTGGGTTTGCACAACCGAAGAATTTCTGCACTAACTGTCAGAAACTGTCTCAGGGAAGCTCATCTGCATGCTTTATGGCCTCACCAGGGTCTTGACCTGACTGCAGTTTGGAATTGTAGCCACTTCAGTGGGCAAATTCTCACCTTCAATGGCCACTGGCATGCAGGAGAATTGTGCTCTTCAAGTATGAATCCCGGTTTCAACTGTACCGGGCAGATGGCAGACATCGTATGTTGTCGTGTGGGCAAGCGGTTTGCTGATGTCAATGTTTTGAATGTAGTGCCCCATGGTGGCGGTGGGGTTATGTTATGGGCAGATATAAGCGACAGACAATGAACACAATTGCATTTTAGAGATGGCAATTTGAATGCACAGAGTTACTGTGACGAGATCCTGAGGCCCATTATCATGCCATTAATCCACCGCCATCACCTCATGTTTCATGATATTGCACGGCTCCATGTCACAAGGATCTGTACACAATTCCTGGAAGCTGAAAATGTCCCGGTTCTTCCATGGCCTGCATACTCATCAGACATGTCACCCATTGAGCATGTTTGGGATGCTCTGGATCGACCTGTACGACACTGTTCCAGTTCCCGCCGATGTCCAGCAACTTCACACAGCCATTAGAGGCAACATTCTACATGCCACAATCAACAGCCTGCATGAGGCAAATGGTGCTCACATCACATACTGACTGGTTTTCTGATCCACGCCCCTAACTTTTTTGTTGTTGATATGTGTGTATTCCCAGTCATTCGAAATCCATAGATTAAGGACCAATGAGTTTGTCAATTGACAGATTTCCTTATGTGAACTTGTAACTCAGTTAAATCTGTGAAATTGTTGCGTTTATTTTTGTTCAGTGTAATTTTAACCAGGGCCCGTCGCTCTGTCTCCATCCGTCCATCATTCTTCATGGATCATTTAAATCAATGCTTTATGATGTCTGTTCTGTTTACTAGATTAGTTAGTGGTGGTATGAGAAGCGATTTACTTACTGATCAATATCGTCATATGTCTCCCCAAACAAACTGTTTGTTTGTTTCCTGTCTGTTTTGCAGTGATGCAGTGAAGAAGATCGACCAGTCGGAGTTTGAAGGGTTTGAGTACATCAACCCTCTCCTGATGTCGGCTGAGGAGTGTGTGTGAGGACGCTGCACGCCGCGTCTTCTTGACAACGACGTTGCTAGTTAACTCTGCATGGTTACCAGACATCCCAGCGACGGCGTCACCATCAAGCACCCTGCTGTTGGAGAGAGCCATCGGGACTCTCAGACATGAGATGCTAACTTGCCAAACCAATCTCCCATAGTGTGGACGCGTCCCATTTGGCACCCTATACCATACGTAGTGCATTAGAGAATAGGAGGCCATTTTGGACGGAAGCCACTCTGCCATTTATAACCACTAGTCCTTAAAATCTACCTTCTCTCATTTAATTATTTTTGGATCATGTATCAAATCCACACTGATTTCCTCATTGGTCATCAGGGAGCCTGTTCTCGGTAACCAATGAGGCTTGTAGGTGGTTGGGTACCTAGTTTACATGACACAAAGGGGCGGGGGAAAGAGGGACACAGACAGTCCACAGAGAACGAACTAACCCTCTTATTTTCTACTTGGTGGTGTTTGATGGATATTTTATTTGTACATATTAAAAATCATTGAGGACGGATATATGTTTAGACCAGTGGTTCCCAACCAGACCTTTTTAGCTTTAAACCAGATTATCAGGGGGACATGGTTGAAAACAATTTAATGATTTACATCACCTACATGTATTATTAGCTTTGTTGCAGCACCATGTTTGTAGAGGAAGGAAGAACAAGACAACACTAGCCTTTTTTTAAAAACAAAACACTAATCTATATATTTTTCAATGAAATAGCTGTTCTCTATGTATGATGGCCATTGTCGTAAAGTGTCACGTTGTCTTCAAGCCTGGTGTCCTGTTAGAACCACATAGGTTGGCCCACTATTGTTTGTTTACAGTAGTTGTCATGGCAACCTCCCGTACAGAGATGGTTACAGGATGTAGTGACTGACTGGAACCTCAGCAGCCAACCAACACTAACGTAGATACTGACAAAGGGCAAATCTCAAATGGCACCCTATGTCTCAAGTGCGTTACAAATGTATTCTACACTACGAAAAGTGCACTATTAAGGGAATAGGGTGCCATTTTGGATGCAACCAAACTGTGAATAGAACAATTGACTGTGTGGAGAGAGGACGGGTAGGGCTGGAGCACTAGTTAAGTTTGGGGACTCCTATGGGTCCTGGTCAAAAGTAGCTCACTATATAAGGAATAGGGTGCCATTTGGGACAGACCCTATTAGTCTATGCAGATATAGACCATCCATGCAATCTATTGTTCACACAGGACCAACAAATATTTTCTAGGGAAGATGTTAATGATGTCTTGGTGGTATGTTGAAAAAGGTACAGTATATATACAGTAGGAAGACATGCTTTTCGAATCTTAGAAACTACGTATGACATTTTTTTCCTTGGTTAATTTGTACTATACAATGCCTTTCTGAAAGGCTTGTTTCTGTTTTCACTCTTCCCCCTACTGTGTTCTCCATTACAGTCTGATTCTGATTGCGACAGTATACAAATGGACCATCACTGATTCTTGAACCATTTCTGACAACGTAACGATAGATTTCTTGAATGAGATTTTCTTAAAATCTGAGAAAATTACAAACACTATCAATACAAAGCATATAAAAGCAAAATATTATATTCCCCAAATAGTTTATTTAAAAATGAATGTTGTCCTAAATGGCATCCTATTCCTTACATTCCCTACTTACTTTTGACTGCACTATGTAGGGAATAGGGTGCCATTTGTAACGCAGACCAATTCTTCTGTTGAGATGTCGCTGAAGAATTTAACTAAGGTTAAGAGTATAAAGTATTTGGCCCAAATGGCATCTATAGATCCTGGTCTAAAGTAGCGCACTACATGGAATAGTAGGGTGCCATTCGAATTACATCCGGAGTGTTTTTAGCGGGGCCGTGTTGTGATTGATTGAAGGAATGAACACAGTTTACCATGCTACTTTATATTGGCGTGTCTTTTTTGCTTTGTTACAGCAAATTCTATTTGAAAAAAGTAACTAATGATTGAGCACTACATTGATTGGTAATATTGCTATTGGGTGAATCCTGTATGGAAACCCTTGGATGATGAATATGCGTGATTTCATCCAGAGGAACCTACTGAACTGTAACAAAAATAAACATTTTATTTCCCTTCGTCTGGCTATCTTCCCGTCTGTCTGTTCATCTTGCAATGAACTGGAGGGGTTTATAACAAATATGTATCAATGAGTTGGCTAGCTAATGTTGGTAAACATTAGGATGTTGTTCAGGATTCTGTTTTGTTCAGTACTTGCTGCAGCTTGTCTTCCGTGGTCATGTGACGTTGCCACCCATTTGGCTCCTACAGCCCCGGATAAGAAATCGCAACTCATACTTTGATTTGAGAAGTCGAGCAAAACCTATTGAAATATTTCACTGCCATGGGAGCTCTTCTTTTCCCTACCCTCGCTCTCCTCTGCTCCGTTTCCTTTTCCCTCTTCACTCTCCTCGACTGTCCTCTCAACTCTCATCTACCCTCTCTCCTCCTTTGCCGTCTTTCCATCCTCTCTCCCTCTATTTTAACAGTTTGTTATTATACAGTATCAACGGTTTCATCAACACCCCTTGTCTACCAATCTAAAAAGTCTAGTTGAAAAATACACTACATGACAAAAGTAAGTGGACACATGCTTGTCTACCATCTCACTCCAAAATCATGTGCATTAATATGGAGTTGGTCCCCACTTTGCTGCAACAGCAGCCTCCACTCTTCTGGGAAGGCTTTCCACTAGATGTTGGAACTTTGCTACAGGGACTTGCTTCCATTCAGCCACGAGCATTAGTGAGGTCGGGCACTGATCGAGCACTGTTGTGCAATTAGGCGTGGTTTGCAGTCGGCGTTTCAAGTCATCCCAAAGGTGTTTGATGGGGTTGAAGTCAGGCCTCTGGCAGGCCAGTCAAGTTCTTCCACAACGATCTCTACTAACCATTTCTGTATGGACCTTGCTTTGTGCACGGGGGCATTGTCATGCTGAAACAGGAAAGGGCCTTTCCCAAACTGTTGCCACAACGTTGGAATGTCATTGTATGCTGTAGCATTAAGATTTCCCTTCACTGGAACTAGGGGCCTAGTCCGAAACGTGAAAAACAGCCCCAGACTATTATTCCTCCACCAAACTTTACAGTTGGCTCTATGCTTTCGGCCAGGTAGCGTTCTTTTGACATCCGCCAAACACAGATTCATCCGTGGTACTGTCAGTACTCCAGAGAACGCATTTCCACTGCCCCAGGAGTCCAAAGCCGGCGAGCTTTACGCCACTCCAGCCAACGCTTGGCATTGCACATGGTGTGACCTTAGGCTTGTGTGTGGCTGCTCTGCCATGGAAACCTATTTCATGAAGCTCCTGACGAACAGTTCTTACTTTGCTTCCAGAGGCAGTTTGGAACTCAGTAGTGTGTGTGTTGCAACCGAGGACAGATGATTTTTACATGTTACGCGCTTCAGCACTCGGCAGTCCCATTCTGTGAGCTTGTGTGGCCAACCACTTTGTGGCTGAGCCATTGTTGCTCCTAGACAGCTCTAGCAGGGCAGAAATATTACAAACTGACTTGTTGGAAAGGTGGCATCCTATGACGATGCCACATCGAAAGTCACTGAGCTCTTCAGTAAGGCCACCCATTGCTGCCAATGTTTGTCTATGGAGATCGCATGGCGGTGTGCTCAATTTTATACACCTGTCAGCAACAGGTGTGGCTGAAACGGCCGGATCCACTAATTTGAAATGTCCACATACTTTTGTATATATAGTATAGTCTCAAACTGTGCAGGGGGTACTGCACTGTAAATTATATTTCATCCATGAAGGACATACAGGGAGGGATACATGCCTATTCCCACAATCCTGTTCTCCCAAGAATCCATGTTTGACATTGGTCCTGTGCCCTCTTCCTCACAGAAGGGGGGCTGGTCCCCCCCCCCCCTGCGTCGCTTGGATCTGAAAAACATCCTGCTTTAACTGCTTCTATTCTCCCCTGTTCCTAGAGGGATTTATTTCAGCAATAAAGGAATCTATCATACTGTTCTAGTACAACCCATTTAGTAAAACTTACATTCTGTTCCCTATATAGTGCACCATAGGGCTCTGGTCAAACGTATTGCACTATCTAGGGAATAGGGTGCCATTTGGGATGCAGTGTATATGTACTTCAAGGTGCTGCATACTACATGCTAAACACAGTCTAGGCAACACTGTTATAACCAATGGCATTCTTACTTCTATAAATCAGTGTATGTGATTAACCTTCTTTGTCAATGTATCAACAATGAGTAATTCTCATCACATTCCCCACACCACATAGTGCTGTGAGATGCACAGCTTGGATTCAGTAATAGTGTGCTACTGCAGTAATTGTAATGATATAGTAACAGCATCTCATCTCAAGTAGAGTATTGTGAGTGTCATTCAATTTACTGACACGGCATCTGAAATGGTTATTAATATTGCCACTTTAGCTTAAACACCCACCAGGTGTAGACTTTTCTTACGGCCAAGTAAACACAGTGCAGCCCTTTTCCAGATACATATTTCTCTTCCTCTCGAAACACAAGGATGAATAACCAAATCAGTTGATATTAAACCGCATCAAGACCAGGTGAGGTCCACAGGGAGTGGGGGTTAAAGGCGAAGACATGGGTTGAATTCATTTATGATTGACTATAGAGTCTGTAGTCTATTGATTGAATTTCCTTAGTTCGTAAAGCACATGGGTATGAGAGCTGGGCAGCAAATTACAATATAATAGGTCATAGAGTGTATTGTTAGCCATTGATGTCTTCCCCATAGACAGGTTTATCAATATCCTATATAGAATATATCCTGTAAAAGTGTATTAATTGCAGGATTTGCTGTAATTAACCACATATTTGATTGTAATTTCATTATACAAGATGCATTACAAGAATATTAACGTCTTGATTTTGCCCATAGTAACGGTTAGCAAAATCTGGTAAATTGATAAAGCACATTACTAGCTAATTTGTCCTGGAAGATAAAATTAACATTCGGTTGATATTTTATCTGAAATGCATATGGTCCTTTTTTAAGCTGGATCTTTGTAGAATTTTGACCCAGTCGTACAGAATCGTGTGATTCTCTACTCTGAGTATTAACACTAGAAAAGCTGGTCATCTAGCGATCTAGTTCTGAGCCAATGCGTTCTAACAGTCTAATAAATACATTTCACATATGCTATTTAGGGTTTAATACCGGTGAATATCTGCATGAAACGGACAGCTATAAACTCTCTGGCTTCATTCATACATTAGATCAGTCATCACAATGCTATAGCAGCCGACCATATTTACACAACGTAAAGTCCCCAATAGAAAACATAAATTACTTGTATGACTTCTATAAATTGCCTTGCTGACTATCATGTGTAGACTGGCTACAAGTGATCTCTCCACTCAGTTACTGAAGGCAATCTCTGTCCCACATGAACAAATCCCCAAACTGGCTTTGTGGTACTGGCAGCTACTCACTGTTCACCACTGTTCACAAAATGGCTGGTACACCCTGTCCACAAACACGATCGAGAAAATAGACACTTGCAACATTGTTCCATGGTGTTACTATAACAAAAGCAAGTGCAGGCTTAACTAGTCAGATTCGCGGGGATTTGATCAACCGCGTCGCAATCCATGGTGCTGAATCTCCACTACTGAACCTATTTGCTTGTCTGTTTGTTTAGCGAAGATGTTCCTTGTGACCACAAGAATCGGGTTGTCATAAAGTAAAAAGGGCCACAACCCCCTGATTTTCCCATGACAGCCAGATACAAGAGAGAAGGGGGCCAAAACGCTGGTTGACATATTTAAGTCAAAGGTAAACTAAAACGCAAGGGCCATTGGCCATCTGGAAATTCTGGCAAGTTCTGGTCGAAAAGGACACACACACACCCCAAAAAATAGAGGTAAAAATAAAACACTGAAAAGGGTGATGTCCAAGGGCCTGTTAAGATAAACCATTGAAAATGTTTCTACAATTTCTCTGTTATACTAATCTTTAATGAGCATTTGGCTGATCTGCAGGGTAACGGTTTTCTGATAGGCTGAGCTGAGGTCACACAAACTCAATTTTAAAGGAAAACGTGACATCAGCAAGAGACCTGCTCAGACTGTCATCAGTTACACAGCCAAGATCATGGAACGGAAAGGGTGCCTATAAAGGTATAAAAAACACTTTCCACATTACCTCACTCAAAACTTCACATTTTTTGGCCAAACCGTCAAGTGCATTATCCTCATGATTCCTGTAATGAAAGTGTCTGTCCTGCCTCTGTGCCTGTGCCCTCGCTGGAGCCTGCTTCTGTGACGAGCGAGCCACTCTCCTCTCCCCACATGTGTCCGAGATAAATACGTGTTCTGATCGTATAACATTTAAAAATGCAACACCGGGAAAAAACACAGCTTGGGAAGTTCCTTGTCCTTGTTGAAGAGAGAAGTGTCTCAGCTTTCTGTAGGTATAATTTTATTTCTCAACTCTCAATATTCAGCTCAATAGCAACTAATTTTTCAACCAAGATATTTGGTATGGAGCGGTGTGCGCTCTAAATGCTCACCGACCATTGCGAGGGCATACATTTACATTTAAGTCATTTAGCAGACGCTCTTATCCAGAGCGACTTACAAGTTGGCATAGGCCTGTGTGTCTCATGTTTTATTTAGGACATTACATTTACTGATGGATGGACACATGGCTACGAGCAGTGGGTATTATATTTAGAGTTATCGATCTAGTTAATGTGTTTAGAGTTTCCGCTTCCTCAGGTGTTAAAACTCTAATTAATTAGCCTATGACATTAGTTAGTGAACATTTAAGATATACACTGAGTGTATAAAACATTAAAAACACCTGCTCTTTCCTTGACATAGATTAACCAGGTGAATCCAGGTGAAAGTTATGATACCTTATTGGTGTCACTTGTTAAATCCACATCGGTGTAGATAAAGGGGGGAGACAGGTTAAGGAAGGATTTTTAAGCCTTGAGACAATTGAGACATTGATTGTGTGTTCAGAGGATGAATGGGCAAGACAAAAGATTTGTGCCTTTGAACGGGGTATGGTAGTAGGTGCCAGGTGCACTGGTTTGTGTCAAGAACAGAAATGCAGTTGGGTTTTCCACACTCAACAGTTTCCTGTGTGTATCAAGAAGGGTCCACCACCTAAAGGATATCCAGCCAACTTGACACAACTGTGGGAAGCATTGGAGTCAACATGGGCCAGCATCCCTGTGGAATGCGATCGACACCTTGTAGAGTCCATGCCCCAAACAAACTGAGGCTGTTCTGAGGGAAAAAGTGAAATTATGGAGTTTTAATTAATGACCTATTTGACATTAAACTATAGTCTAATTGTCAACCAGATTCATGGCAATAACTGGATTAGGTTGCACATCAAAATATATTGAATCATGCAATCCTGTTTGGACGTGTTAGATGAAACAACTTATTTCTTGAATTCCTTAGTAGTATATTTATTATACTTCTTAATAAAACACTATGAATGACTTTATTAGATGTAAAAGTGACTTTATAACTGTAAATGTTAGTGGCACCAGTCACACCAGGGGAAAATGTTGGTCTGGAGCCCTGTAATAGTAATTAACACGTATAGAGACAGGCAGACAGAGAACAAGAAGAAGCACAGTGACAGCAGAGAAGATGCTGAGACAGATAGACAGCACAACAGAGGCAAACAAAATGGCTAGAGCAGATGCCCAGTTATAGTGGTGAGTTGAATCTCCAGTGGTGTTTTTACATATTGTAGTGTTTTTTAAACATGAGCTGGTTAAAAAAGAGGGGGAGTAACATGTCTGGCCAGTCAAGTCACTGGTACAGAAATGGTTGAGAAACACTGTACTGTCAATGTTATGTGTCAGCACTACTGCCTGTGTCTAATTATGGTGCGGAGGGTCATGGTCGTCTGTGTGAGGGTGGGGTGTGTGTGTATGGCTGGGGGTGAGTTGGCGGCGCGTAGTGATGTGGGCTGGTGTGGATATAATGCCAAACCCAATTCTTGTCCCAGTCCGCTCCTGCTAAAACAAATGTAATTTTCACTACAAACGATTATGACCACTCTAAAAAGGGGAGACTCTCACAAACACAAAGGTGTTCTCCGTTTTGCTCTACAGCCTCCACAAGTGTCACAGGACTCATCTGTGTCACACCCTGTTTCACCTGTCCTTGTGATTGTCTCCACCCCCTTCCCCATTATCCCTTGTGTATTTATACCTGTGTTCTCTGCCTGTCTGTTGCCAGTTAGTCTTGTTTGTCAAGTCAACCAGCGGTTTGTTTGTCAGCTCCTGCTCCACCCCACTGTGGAAAAGGGAGACTATCAGGACCAAGATGGTGTTCTCCTCCCATAAAAACAAATGGAAGTATAGAGGTTGTTAAATGTGTCTCTAAAATGTTTACATTTCCAGAGTTTTCTTATATCACCTAGATATAGGATAGACACTTCAAAACCTTATTTCTTATAATTCAATTTTTGACAATTTTTTCTTTTTTGCCTTTTATGAATGTGTTATTCCTTGTGTTTCTATGGGCTATAGTAGTGAAGGCCAAATTCAATATTTTATCAAATCATTTTTAAATACATTTTTTGATACCTAAAGGGTCCTACAATTCTAAATCAAATATCTAAATGATCCATGGTATGACCATCTTAAAAGAATTCCATATGTTAGGTTAGTACCCCCCCAATAAAGCATCCAATACTCATACCAATTAGAATAATCTAGTATGCGTGTGCAGTGTTGGCGTCTCATATGGCACCCTATTCCTTATATATAATCCCAACTTTTGACTATGGGATTTTAGGCAACAGTAGTAGCGTAGCGATGCGTGGCTAAAATCACTTGGGAAGCCAAGCCAGATAAAAAGTCATATTATAACCTATGTGTTGTGGTAATTGCATTGTTTTCTCTCTAACCTTTTCTTTCATATGCCTTGCCACTGTTATACAGTATAGGCCTAAGGCTGAGACAATAAGAAGACAGTGGCAGAATAAATTCAATCACACCTTTGTTTCATCACAAAACCGGAGAGCAACCTCTGTCCGGTGAAGTCCACAAAGCATATTGCATGTAACAAACAGTTACATGACCTATAGCAGGTCAAGCAAGTTAATATTTTCGGACTAATAAACGACTATTGATGAAGAACCACAGTTCTTGCAAGTTGCAAAGAAAACAGAAGCTGCATCCACTATTCCAGCACCATTTCAACTTCAACATTTCAACATCATCAACTCATCTATGCTTAGTCTTATACAATAACAGCGAAAATATACCAGAAACGATTTAGTCCAATCAACGTAAGCTAAATATGATGTGGCTGTCCATGTTTCTGATTTCTGTGTGTGTATGTTCGTGCTAGTAGAAAACACATGTTGACTCACCCTACTTGCAGAGAAAAGCCAATGCCATCCTCTCATGTTGACGAAACAGTCTATGACTGTCATACAATGCACACTTAATGCTTCCTCGCCAGCCTAACATGGGCAATGTTAGCTAGTTAACATTAGCCTTCTACATCTAGCTACATATTGAATTTATATTCACTCAGTCCAGGGACACAATGTACAGTTGAGGTTGGAAGTTTACATACACTTAGGTTGGAATAATTAAAACTCGTTTTTCAACCACTCCACTAATTTCTTGTTAAAAAACTATAGTTTTGGCAAGTCGGTTAAGGACATCTACTTTGTGCATGACTCAAGTCATTTTTCCAACAATTGATTACAGACAGATTATTTCACTTATAATTCACTATATCACAATTCCAGTGGGTCAGAAGTTTACATACACTGAGTTGACTGTGCCTTTAAACAGCTTGGAAAATTCCAGAAAATGCTTTAGAAGCTTCTGATAGGCTAATTGACATACTTTGAGTCAATTGGAGGTGTACCTGTGGATGTATTTCAAGGCCCACCTTCCAACTCAGTGCCATAGCTTGGCATCATGGGAAAATCAAAAGATATCAGCCAAGACCTCAGACATTTTTTTGTAGACCTCCACAAATCTGGTTCATCCTTGGGAGCAATTTCCAAACGCCTGAAGGTACCACGTTCATCTGTACAAACAATAGTACGCAAGTATAAACACCATAGGACCACGCAGCCGTCATACTGCTCAGGAAGGAGATGAGTTCTGTCTCCGAGAGATGAACGTACTTTGGTGCAAAAAGTGCAAATCAATCCCAGAACAACAGCAAAGGACCTTGTGATGATGCTGGAGGAAACAGGTACAAAAGTATCTATATCCACAGTAAAGCGAGTCCTATATCGACATAACCTGAAAGGCCGCTGAACAAGGATGAAGACACTGCTCCAAAACCGCCATAAAAAGCCAGACTACGGTTTGCAACTGCACATGGGAACAAAGATCGTTCTTTTTGGAGAAATGTCCTCGGGTCTGATGAAACAAAAATAGAACTGTCTGGCCTTAATCACCATCGTTATGTTTGGAGGAAAAAGGGGGAGGCTTGCAAGCCGAAGAACACCATCCCAACCATGCGTTCTATTCATCGACACAGTTTCTCACTTGCTCTACATGCGTTCTATTCATCGACACAGTTTCTCACTTGCTCTGCATGCGTTCTATTCATCGACACAGTTTCTCACTTGCTCTACATGCGTTCTATTCATCGACACAGTTTCTCACTTGCTCTCCATGCGTTCTATTCATCGACACAGTTTCTCACTTGCTCTTCATCGACACAGTTCTATTCATCGTTCTATTCATCGACACAGTTTCTCACTTGCTCTGCATGCGTTCTATTCATCGACACAGTTTCTCACTTGCTCTACATGCGTTCTATTCATCGACACAGTTTCTCACTTACTCTCCATGCGTTCTATTCATCGACACAGTTTCTCACTTGCTCTGCATGCGTTCTATTCATCGACACAGTTTCTCACTTGCTCTCGACAGTTTTTCATGCGTTCTATTCATCGACACAGTTTCTCACTTGCTCTACATGCGTTCTATTTCTACTTGCTTCATCGACACAGTTTCTCACTTGCTCTACATGCGTTCTATCGACACAGTTTCTCACTTGCTCTACATTCTATTCATCGACACAGTTTCTCACTTGCTCTACATGCGTTCTATTCATCGACACAGTTTCTCACTTGCTCTACATGCGTTCTATTCATCGACACAGTTTCTCACTTGCTCTACATGCGTTCTATTCATCGACACAGTTTCTCACTTGCTCTACATGCGTTCTATTCATCGACACAGTTTCTCACTTGCTCTACATGCGTTCTATTCATCGACACAGTTTCTCACTTGCTCTACATGCGTTCTATTCATCGACAGTTTCTCACTTGCTCTACATGCGTTCTATTCATCGACACAGTTTCTCACTTGCTCTACATGCGTTCTATTCATCGACACAGTTTCTCACTTGCTCTACATGCGTTCTATTCATCGACAGTTTCTCACTTGCTCTTTTCATTCATTGTTTCTCTACATGCGTTCTATTCATCGACACAGTTTCTCACTTGCTCTACATGCGTTCTATTCATCGACACAGTTTCTCACTTGCTCTGCATGCGTTCTATTCATCGACACAGTTTCTCACTTGCTCTACATGCGTTCTATTCATCGACACAGTTTCTCACTTGCTCTACATGCGTTCTATTCATCGACAGTTTTTCACTTGCTCTGCATGCGTTCTATTCATCGACACAGTTTCTCACTTGCTCTACATGCGTTCTATTCATCGACACAGTTTCTCAGTTTCTCACTTGCTCTACATGCGTTCTATTCATCGACACAGTTTCTACTTGCTTCATCGTTCTATTCACACAGTTTCTCACTTGCTCTACATGCGTTCTATTCATCGACACAGTTTCTCACTTGCTCTACATGCGTTCTATTCATCGACACAGTTTCTCACTTGCTCTACATGCGTTCTATTCATCGACACAGTTTCTCACTTGCTCTACATGCGTTCTATTCATCGACACAGTTTCTCACTTGCTCTACATGCGTTCTATTCATCGACACAGTTTCTCACTTGCTCTACATGCGTTCTATTCATCGACACAGTTTCTCACTTGCTCTACATGCGTTCTATTCATCGACAGTTTTTTTCACGTTCTATTCATGCTCTGCAGTTCTATTCATCGACACAGTTTCTCACTTACATGCGTTCTATTCATCGACACAGTTTCTCACTTGCTCTACATGCGTTCTATTCATCGACACAGTTTCTCACTTGCTCTACATGCGTTCTATTCATCGACACAGTTTCTCACTTGCTCTACATGCGTTCTATTCATCGACACAGTTTCTCACTTGCTCTCGACACAGTTTCTCATGCGTTCTATTCATCGACACAGTTTCTCACTTGCTCTACATGCGTTCTATTCATCGACACAGTTTCTCACTTGCTCTACATGCGTTCTATTCATCGACACAGTTTCTCACTTGCTCTACATGCGTTCTATTCATCGACACAGTTTCTCACTTGCTCTACATGCGTTCTATTCATCGACACAGTTTCTCACTTGCTCTACATGCGTTCTATTCATCGACACAGTTTCTCACTTGCTCTACATGCGTTCTATTCATCGACACAGTTTCTCACTTGCTCTACATGCGTTCTATTCATCGACACAGTTTCTCACTTGCTCTACATGCGTTCTATTCATCGACACAGTTTCTCACTTGCTCTACATGCGTTCTATTCATCGACACAGTTTCTCACTTGCTCTACATGCGTTCTATTCATCGACACAGTTTCTCACTTCTCTCGACACAGTTTCTCATGCGTTCTATTCATCGACACAGTTTCTCACTTGCTCTACATGCGTTCTATTCATCGACACAGTTTCTCACTTGCTCTCATGCGTTCTATTCATCGACACAGTTTCTCACTTGCTCTGCATCGTTCTATTCATCGACACAGTTTCTCACTTGCTCTACATGCGTTCTATTCATCGACACAGTTTCTCACTTGCTCTTGTTCTATTCTCTGCATGCGTTCTATTCATCGACACAGTTTCTCACTTGCTCTACATGCGTTCTATTCATCGACACAGTTTCTCACTTGCTCTACATGCGTTCTATTCATCGACACAGTTTCTCACTTGCTCTACATGCGTTCTATTCATCGACACAGTTTCTCACTTGCTCTACATGCGTTCTATTCATCGACACAGTTTCTCACTTGCTCTACATGCGTTCTATTCATCGACACAGTTTCTCACTTGCTCTACATGCGTTCTATTCATCGACACAGTTTCTCACTTGCTCTACATGCGTTCTATTCATCGACACAGTTTCTCACTTGCTCTACATGCGTTCTATTCATCGACAGTTTCTCACAGTTTCTCACTTGCTCTGCATGCGTTCTATTCATCGACACAGTTTCTCACTTGCTCTACATGCGTTCTATTCATCGTTTCTCACTTGCTCACAGTTTCTCACTTGCTCTACATGCGTTCTATTCATCGACACAGTTTCTCACTTGCTCTACATGCGTTCTATTCATCGACAGTTTCTCACTTGCTCTACATGCGTTCTATTCATCGACACAGTTTCTCACTTGCTCTACATGCGTTCTATTCATCGACACAGTTTCTCACTTGCTCTACATGCGTTCTATTCATCGACACACAGTTTCGTTCACTTGCAGTTTCTCACATGCGTTCTATTCATCGACACAGTTTCTCACTTGCTCTACATGCGTTCTATTCATCGACACAGTTTCTCACTTGCTCTACATGCGTTCTATTCATCGACACAGTTTCTCACTTGCTCTATTCATCGCAGTTTCTCACTTTCTATTCATCGACACAGTTTCTCACTTGCTCTACATGCGTTCTATTCATCGACACAGTTTCTCACTTGCTCTACATGCGTTCTATTCATCGACACAGTTTCTCACTTGCTCTACATGCGTTCTATTCATCGACACAGTTTCTCACTTGCTCTACATGCGTTCTATTCATCGACACAGTTTCTCACTTGCTCTACATGCGTTCTATTCATCGACACAGTTTCTCACTTGCTCTACATGCGTTCTATTCATCGACACAGTTTCTCACTTGCTCTACATGCGTTCTATTTCTATTCATCGTTCTATTCATCACAGTTTCTCACTTGCTCTACATGCGTTCTATTCATCGACACAGTTTCTCACTTGCTCTACATGCGTTCTATTCATCGACACAGTTTCTCACTTGCTCTACATGCGTTCTATTCATCGACACAGTTTCTCACTTGCTCTACATGCGTTCTATTCATCGACACAGTTTCTCACTTGCTCTACATGCGTTCTATTCATCGACACAGTTTCTCACTTGCTCTACATGCGTTCTATTCATCGACACAGTTTCTCACTTGCTCTACATGCGTTCTATTCATCGACACAGTTTCTCACTTGCTCTACATGCGTTCTATTCATCGACAGTTTCTCACTTGCTCTACATGCGTTCTATTCATCGACACAGTTTCTCACTTGCTCTACATGCGTTCTATTCATCGACACAGTTTCTCACTTGCTCTACATGCGTTCTATTCATCGACACAGTTTCTCACTTGCTCTACATGCGTTCTATTCATCGACACAGTTTCTCACTTGCTCTACATGCGTTCTATTCATCGACACAGTTTTCTCACTTGCTCTATTCATCGCAGTTTCTCACTTGCTCTATTCATTCATCGACACAGTTTCTCACTTGCTCTATTCATGCGTTCTATTCATTCATCACAGTTTCTCACTTGCTCTTGCTCTATTCATCGACACAGTTTTCTATTCATCGACACAGTTTCTCACTTGCTCTACATGCGTTCTATTCATCGACACAGTTTCTCACTTGCTCTACATGCGTTCTATTCATCGACACAGTTTCTCACTTGCTCTACATGCGTTCTATTCATCGACACAGTTTCTCACTTGCTCTACATGCGTTCTATTCATCGACACAGTTTCTTTGCTCACATGCTCTATTCATCGACACAGTTTCTCACTTGCTCTACATGCGTTCTATTCATCGACACAGTTTCTCACTTGCTCTACATGCGTTCTATTCATCGACACAGTTTCTCACTTGCTCTTGCTCTACATGCGTTCTATTCATCGACACAGTTTCTCACTTTCTATTCATTCATCGACACAGTTTCTCACTTGCTCTACATGCGTTCTATTCATCGACACAGTTTTCATCGATCACAGTTTCTCACTTGCTCTACATGCTCTATTCATCGACACAGTTTCTCACTTGCTACATGCGTTCTATTCATCGACACAGTTTCTCACTTGCTCTACATGCGTTCTATTCATCGACACAGTTTCTCACTTGCTCTACATGCGTTCTATTCATCGACACAGTTTCTCACTTGCTCTACATGCGTTCTATTCATCGACGACAGTTTCTCACTTGCTCTACATGCGTTCTATTCATCGACACAGTTTCTCACTTGCTCTACATGCGTTCTATTCATCGACACAGTTTCTCACTTGCTCTACATGCGTTCTATTCATCGACACAGTTTCTCACTTGCTCTACATGCGTTCTATTCATCGACACAGTTTCTCACTTGCTCTACATCGACACAGTTTCTCACTTGCGTTCTATTCATCGACACAGTTTCTCACTTGCTCTACATGCGTTCTATTCATCGACACAGTTTCTCACTTGCTCTACATGCGTTCTATTCATCGACACAGTTTCTCACTTGCTTCATCGTTCTATTCATCGACACAGTTTCTCACTTGCTCTACATGCGTTCTATTCATCGACACAGTTTCTCACTTGCTCTACATGCGTTCTATTCATCGACACAGTTTCTCACTTGCTCTACATGCGTTCTATTCATCGACACAGTTTCTCACTTGCTCTACATGCGTTCTATTCATCGACACAGTTTCTCACTTGCTCTACATGCGTTCTATTCATCGACACAGTTTCTCACTTGCTCTACATGCGTTCTATTCATCGACACAGTTTCTCACTTGCTCTACATGCGTTCTATTCATCGACACAGTTTCTCACTTGCTCTTAATGCGTTCTATTCATCGACACAGTTTCTCACTTGCTCTACATGCGTTCTATTCATCGACACAGTTTCTCACTTGCTCTACATGCGTTCTATTCATCGACACAGTTTCTCACTTGCTCTACATGCGTTCTATTCTATTCACTTGCTCTACATGCGTTCGACACAGTTTCTCACTTGCTCTACATGCGTTCTATTCATCGACACAGTTTCTCACTTGCTCTACATGCGTTCTATTCATCGACACAGTTTCTCACTTGCTCTACATGCGTTCTATTCATCGACACAGTTTTTTCATGCGTTCGACGACACAGTTTCTCACTTGCTCTACATGCGTTCTATTCATCGACACAGTTTCTCACTTGCTCTACATGCGTTCTATTCATCGACACAGTTTCTCACTTGCTCTATTCATGCTTGCTCTACATTCTATTCATCGACACAGTTTCTCACTTGCTCTACATGCGTTCTATTCATCGACACAGTTTCTCACTTGCTCTACATGCGTTCTATTCATCGACACAGTTTCTCACTTGCTCTCACTTGCTCATGCGTTCTATTCATCGACACAGTTTCTCACTTGCTCTGCTCTACATGCGTTCTATTCATCGACACAGTTTCTCACTTGCTCTACATGCGTTCTATTCATCGACACAGTTTCTCACTTGCTCTACATGCGTTCTATTCATCGACACAGTTTCTCACTTGCTCTACATGCGTTCTATTCATCGACACAGTTTCTCACTTGCTCTACATGCGTTCTATTCATCGACACAGTTTCTTTCATGCGTTCTATTCATCGACACAGTTTCTCACTTGCTCTACATGCGTTCTATTCATCGACAGTTTCTCACTTGCTCTACATGCGTTCTATTCATCGACACAGTTTCTCACTTGCTCTACATGCGTTCTATTCATCGACACAGTTTCTCACTTGCTCTACATGCGTTCTATTCATCGACACAGTTTCTCACTTGCTCTACATGCGTTCTATTCATCGACACAGTTTCTCACTTGCTCTACATGCGTTCTATTCATCGACACAGTTTCTCACTTGCTCATGCGTTCTATTCATCGACACAGTTTCTCACTTGCTCTACATGCGTTCTATTCATCGACACAGTTTCTCACTTGCTCTACATGCGTTCTATTCATCGACACAGTTTCTCACTTGCTCTACATGCGTTCTATTCATCGACACAGTTTCTCACTTGCTCTACATGCGTTCTATTCATCGACACAGTTTCTCACTTGCTCTACATGCGTTCTATTCATCGACAGTTTCTCAGCTTTCTCACTTGCTCTACATGCGTTCTATTCATCGACACAGTTTCTCACTTGCTCTACATGCGTTCTATTCATCGACACAGTTTCTCACTTGCTCTACATGCGTTCTATTCATCGACACAGTTTCTCACTTGCTCTACATGCGTTCTATTCATCGACACAGTTTCTCACTTGCTCTACATGCGTTCTATTCATCGACACAGTTTCTCACTTGCTCTGCATGCGTTCTATTCATCGACACAGTTTCTCACTTGCTCTACATGCGTTCTATTCATCGACACAGTTTCTCACTTGCTCTACATGCGTTCTATTCATCGACACAGTTTCTCACTTGCTCTCTGCTCTACATTCTATTCATCGACACAGTTTCTCACTTGCTCTACATGCGTTCTATTCATCGACACAGTTTCTCACTTGCTCTACATGCGTTCTATTCATCGACACAGTTTCTCACTTGCTCTACATGCGTTCTATTCATCGACACAGTTTCTCACTTGCTCTACATGCGTTCTATTCATCGACACAGTTTCTCACTTGCTCTACATGCGTTCTATTCATCGACACAGTTTCTCACTTGCTCTACATGCGTTCTATTCATCGACACAGTTTCTCACTTGCTCTACATGCGTTCTATTCATCGACACAGTTTCTCACTTGCTCTACATGCGTTCTATTCATCGACACAGTTTCTCACACAGTTCTATTTTCTCACTTGCTCTACATGCGTTCTATTCATCGACACAGTTTCTCACTTGCTCTACATGCGTTCTATTCATCGACACTCTTGCTCTACATGCGTTCTATTCATCGACACAGTTTCTCACTTGCTCTACATGCGTTCTATTCATCGACACAGTTTCTCACTTGCTGCGTTCTATTCATCGACACAGTTTCTATTCATCGACACAGTTTCTCACTTGCTCTACATGCGTTCTATTCATCGACACAGTTTCTCACTTGCTCTACATGCGTTCTATTCATCGACACAGTTTCTCACTTGCTCTACATGCGTTCTATTCATCGACACAGTTTCTCACTTGCTCTACATGCGTTCTATTCATCGACACAGTTTCTCACTTGCTCTCATGCGTTCTATTCATCGACACAGTTTCTCACTTGCTCTACATGCGTTCTATTCATCGACACAGTTTCTCACTTGCTCTACATGCTCTATTCATCGACACAGTTTCTCATTCATGCGTTCTATTCATCGACACAGTTTCTCACTTGCTCTACATGCGTTCTATTCATCGACACAGTTTCTCACTTGCTCTACATGCGTTCTATTCATCGACACAGTTTCTCACTTGCTCTACATGCGTTCTATTCATCGACACAGTTTCTCACTTGCTCTACATGCGTTCTATTCATCGACACAGTTTCTCACTTGCTCTATTCATGCAGTTCTATTCATCGATCACAGTTTCTCACTTGCTCTACATGCGTTCTATTCATCGACACAGTTTCTCACTTGCTCTACATGCGTTCTATTCATTCATCGACACAGTTTCTCACTTGCTCTACATGCGTTCTATTCATCGACACAGTTTCTCACTTGCTCTACATGCGTTCTATTCATCGACACAGTTTCTCACTTGCTCTACATGCGTTCTATTCATCGACACAGTTTCTCACTTGCTCTACATGCGTTCTATTCATCGACACAGTTTCTCACTTGCTCTACATGCGTTCTATTCATCGACACAGTTTCTCACTTGCTCTACATGCGTTCTATTCATCGACACAGTTTCTCACTTGCTCTACATGCGTTCTATTCATCGACACAGTTTCTCACTTGCTCTACATGTTCTATTCATCGACACAGTTTCTCACTTGCTCTACATGCGTTCTATTCATCGACACAGTTTCTCACTTGCTCTACATGCGTTCTATTCATCGACACAGTTTCTCACTTGCTCTACATGCGTTCTATTCATCGACACAGTTTCTCACTTGCTCTACATGCGTTCTATTCATCGACACAGTTTCTCACTTGCTCTACATGCGTTCTATTCATCGACACAGTTTCTCACTTGCTCTACATGCGTTCTATTCATCGACACAGTTTCTCACTTGCTCTACATGCGTTCTATTCATCGACACAGTTTCTCGTTCTATTCATCGACACAGTTTCTCACTTGCTCTACGTTCTATTCATCGACACAGTTTCTCACTTGCTCTACATGCGTTCTATTCATCGACACAGTTTCTCACTTGCTCTACATGCGTTCTATTCATCGACACAGTTTCTCACTTGCTCTACATGCGTTCTATTCATCGACACAGTTTCTCACTTGCTCTACATGCGTTCTATTCATCGACACAGTTTCTCACTTGTTTCTCACTTGCTCTACATGCGTTCTATTCATCGACACAGTTTCTCACTTGCTCTACATGCGTTCTATTCATCGACACAGTTTCTCACTTGCTCTGCATGCGTTCTATTCATCGACACAGTTTCTCACTTGCTCTACATGCGTTCTATTCATCGACACAGTTTCTCACTTGCTCTACATGCGTTCTATTCATCGACACAGTTTCTCACTTGCTCTACATGCGTTCTATTCATCGACACAGTTTCTCACTTGCTCTACATGCGTTCTATTCATCGACACAGTTTCTCACTTGCTCTACATGCGTTCTATTCATCGACACAGTTTCTCACTTGCTCTACATGCGTTCTATTCATCGACACACAGTTTCTCACTTGCTCTACATGCGTTCTATTCATCGACACAGTTTCTCACTTGCTCTACATGCGTTCTATTCATCGACACAGTTTCTCACTTGCTCTACATGCGTTCTATTCATCGACACAGTTTCTCACTTGCTCTACATGCGTTCTATTCATCGACACAGTTTCTCACTTGCTCTACATCGTTCTATTCATCGACACAGTTTCTCACTTGCTCTACATGCGTTCTATTCATCGACACAGTTTCTCACTTGCTCTACATGCGTTCTATTCATCGACACAGTTTCTCACTTGCTCTACATGCGTTCTCTCGACACAGTTTCTCACTTGCTCTACATGCGTTCTATTCATCGACACAGTTTCTCACTTGCTCTACATGCGTTCTATTCATCGACACAGTTTCTCACTTGCTCTACATGCGTTCTATTCATCGACACAGTTTCTCACTTGCTCTACATGCGTTCTATTCATCGACACAGTTTCTCACTTGCTCTACATGCGTTCTATTCATCGACACAGTTTCTCACTTGCTCTACAGTTCTATTCATCGACACAGTTTCTCACTTGCTCTACATGCGTTCTATTCATCGACACAGTTTCTCACTTGCTCTATGCGTTCTATTCATCGACACAGTTTCTCATTCATCGACACAGTTTCTCACTTGCTCTACATGCGTTCTATTCATCGACACAGTTTCTTTGCTCACATGCGTTCTATTCATCGACACAGTTTCTCACTTGCTCTACATCGTTCTATTCATCGACACAGTTTCTCACTTGCTCTACATGCGTTCTATTCATCGACACAGTTTCTCACTTGCTCTACATGCGTTCTATTCATCGACACAGTTTCTCACTTGCTCTCATCGTTCTATTCATCGACACAGTTTCTCACTTGCTCTACATGCGTTCTATTCATCGACACAGTTTCTCACTTGCTCTACATGCGTTCTATTCATCGACACAGTTTCTCACTTGCTCTTGCTCTCACAGTTTCTCACTTGCTCTACATGCGTTCTATTCATCGACACAGTTTCTCACTTGCTCTACATGCGTTCTATTCATCGACACAGTTTCTCACTTGCTCTACATGCGTTCTATTCATCGACACAGTTTCTCACTTGCTCTACATGCGTTCTATTCATCGACACAGTTTCTCACTTGCTCTACATGCGTTCTATTCATCGACACAGTTTCTCACTTGCTCTACATGCGTTCTATTCATCGACACAGTTTCTCACTTGCTCTACATGCGTTCTATTCATCGACACAGTTTCTCACTTGCTCTACATGCGTTCTATTCATCGACACAGTTTCTCACTTGCTCTACATGCGTTCTATTCATCGACACAGTTTCTCACTTGCTCTACATGCGTTCTATTCATCGACACAGTTTCTCACTTGCTCTACATGCGTTCTATTCATCGACACAGTTTCTCACTTGCTCTACATGCGTTCTATTCATCGACACAGTTTCTCACTTGCTCTACATGCGTTCTATTCATCGACACAGTTTCTCACTTGCTCTACATGCGTTCTATTCATCGACACAGTTTCTCACTTGCTCTACATGCGTTCTATTCATCGACACAGTTTCTCACTTGCTCTACATGCGTTCTATTCATCGACACAGTTTCTCACTTGCTCTACATGCGTTCTATTCATCGACACAGTTTCTCACTTGCTCTACATGCGTTCTATTCATCGACACAGTTTCTCACTTGCTCTACATGCGTTCTATTCATCGACACAGTTTCTCACTTGCTCTACATGCGTTCTATTCATCGACACAGTTTCTCACTTGCTCTACATGCGTTCTATTCATCGACACAGTTTCTCACTTGCTCTACATGCGTTCTATTCATCGACACAGTTTCTCACTTGCTCTACATGCGTTCTATTCATCGACACAGTTTCTCACTTGCTCTACATGTTCGTTCTAGTTTTCATCGACACAGTTTCTCACTTGCTCTACATGCGTTCTATTCATCGACACAGTTTCTCACTTGCTCTACATGCGTTCTATTCATCGACACAGTTTCTCACTTGCTCTACATGTTCTATTTCTATTCATCGACACAGTTTCTCACTTGCTCTACATGCGTTCTATTCATCGACACAGTTTCTCACTTGCTCTACATGCGTTCTATTCATCGACACAGTTTCTCACTTTCTCACTTGCTCTCACATGCTCTACATGCGTTCTATTCATCGACACAGTTTCTCACTTGCTCTACATGCGTTCTATTCATCGACACAGTTTCTCACTTGCTCTACATGCGTTCTATTCATCGACACAGTTTCTCACTTGCTCTACATGCGTTCTATTCATCGACACAGTTTCTCACTTGCTCTACATGCGTTCTATTCATCGACACAGTTTCTCACTTGCTCTACATGCGTTCTATTCATCGACACAGTTTCTCACTTGCTTGCGTTCTATTCATCGACACAGTTTCTCATTCATCTATTCATCACAGTTTCTCACTTGCTCTACATGCGTTCTATTCATCGACACAGTTTCTCACTTGCTCTACATGCGTTCTATTCATCGACACAGTTTCTCACTTGCTCTACATGCGTTCTATTCATCGACACAGTTTCTCACTTGCTCTACATGCGTTCTATTCATCGACACAGTTTCTCACTTGCTCTACATGCGTTCTATTCATCGACACAGTTTCTCACTTGCTCTTGCTCTACATGTTTCTCACTTGTTTCTACATGCGTTCTATTCATCGACACAGTTTCTCACTTGCTCTACATGCGTTCTATTCATCGACACAGTTTCTCACTTGCTCTACATGCGTTCTATTCATCGACACAGTTTCTCACTTGCTCTACATGCGTTCTATTTCTATTCATCGTTCTATTCATCACAGTTTCTCACTTGCTCTACATGCGTTCTATTCATCGACACAGTTTCTCACTTGCTCTACATGCGTTCTATTCATCGACACAGTTTCTCACTTGCTCTATTCATCGACACAGTTTCTCACTTGTTCGTTCTATTCATCGACACAGTTTCTCACTTGCTCTACATGCGTTCTATTCATCGACACAGTTTCTCACTTGCTCTACATGCGTTCTATTCATCGACACAGTTTCTCACTTGCTCTTGCTCTATTCATCGACACAGTTTCTCACTTGCTCTACATCTATTCATCGACACAGTTTCTCACTTGCTCTACATGCGTTTTCTATTCATCGACACAGTTTCTCACTTGCTCTACATGCGTTCTATTCATCGACACAGTTTCTCACTTGCTCTACATGCGTTCTATTCATCGACACAGTGCTCTACATCGTTCACTCGACACAGTTTCTCACTTGCTCTACATGCGTTCTATTCATCGACACAGTTTCTCACTTGCTCTACATGCGTTCTATTCATCGACACAGTTTCTCACTTGCTCTACATGCGTTCTATTCATCGACACAGTTTCTCACTTGCTCTACATGCGTTCTATTCATCGACACAGTTTCTCACTTGCTCTACATGCGTTCTATTCATCGACACAGTTTCTCACTTGCTCTACATGCGTTCTATTCATCGACAGTTTCTCACTTGCTCTACATGCGTTCTATTCATCGACACAGTTTCTCACTTGCTCTATTCATCGACACAGTTTCTCACTTGCTCTACATTCTATTCATCGACACAGTTTCTCACTTGCTCTACATGCGTTCTATTCATGACACAGTTTCTCACTTGCTCATCGTTCTATTCATCGACACAGTTTCTCACTTGCTCTACATCGTTCTATTCATCGACACAGTTTCTCACTTGCTCTACATGCGTTCTATTCATCGACACAGTTTTCTCACTTGCTCTACATGCAGTTTCTATTCATCGACACAGTTTCTCACTTGCTCTACATGCGTTCTATTCATCGACACAGTTTCTCACTTGCTCTACATGCGTTCTATTCATCGACACAGTTTCTCACTTGCTCTACATGCGTTCTATTCATCGACACAGTTTCTCACTTGCTCTACATGCGTTCTATTCATCGACACAGTTTCTCACTTGCTCTACATGCGTTCTATTCATCGACACAGTTTCTCACTTGCTCTACATGCGTTCTATTCATCGACACAGTTTCTCACTTGCTCTACATGCGTTCTATTCATCGACACAGTTTCTCACTTGCTCTACATGCGTTCTATTCATCGACACAGTTTCTCACTTGCTCTACATGCGTTCTATTCATCGACACAGTTTCTCACTTGCTTCATGCGTTCTATTCATCACAGTTTCTCACTTGCTCTACATGCGTTCTATTCATCGACACAGTTTCTCACTTGCTCTACATGCGTTCTATTCATCGACACAGTTTCTCACTTGCTCTACATGCGTTCTATTCATCGACAGTTTCTCACTTGCTCTATTCATCGACACAGTTTCTCACTTGTTCTATTCATCGACACAGTTTCTCACTTGCTCTACATCGACACAGTTTCTATTCATCGACACAGTTTCTCACTTGCTCTACATGCGTTCTATTCATCGACACAGTTTCTCACTTGCTCTATTCATCGACACAGTTTCTCACTTGTTCTATTCATCGACACAGTTTCTCACTTGCTCTACATGCGTTCTATTCATCGACACAGTTTCTCACTTGCTCTACATGCGTTCTATTCATCGACACAGTTTCTCACTTGCTCTACATGCGTTCTATTCATCGACACAGTTTCTCACTTGCTCTACATGCGTTCTATTCATCGACACAGTTTCTCACTTGCTCTACATGCGTTCTATTCATCGACGACTTGCTCACAGTTTCTCACAGTTTCTCACTTGCTCTACATGCGTTCTATTCATCGACACAGTTTCTCACTTGCTCTACATGCTCTATTCATCGACACAGTTTCTCACTTGCTCTCATCGTTCTATTCATCGACACAGTTTCTCACTTGCTCTACATGCGTTCTATTCATCGACACAGTTTCTCACTTGCTCTACATGCGTTCTATTCATCGACACAGTTTCTCACTTGCTCTACATGCGTTCTATTCATCGACACAGTTTCTCACTTGCTCTACATGCGTTCTATTCATCGACACAGTTTCTCACTTGCTCTACATGCGTTCTATTCATCGACGTTTCTCACTTGCTCTACATGCGTTCTATTCATCGACACAGTTTCTCACTTGCTCTACATGCGTTCTATTCATCGACACATGCGTTCTATTCATCGACACAGTTTCTCACTTGCTCTACATGCGTTCTATTCATCGACACAGTTTCTCACTTGCTCTACATGCGTTCTATTCATCGACACAGTTTCTCACTTGCTCTATTCATCGACACAGTTTCTCATGCGTTCTATTCATCAGTTTCTCACTTGATGCGTTCTATTCATCACAGTTTCTCACTTGCTCTACATGCGTTCTATTCATCGACACAGTTTCTCACTTGCTCTACATGCGTTCTATTCATCGACACAGTTTCTCACTTGCTCTACATGCGTTCTATTCATCGACACAGTTTCTCACTTGCTCTACATGCGTTCTATTCATCGACACAGTTTCTCACTTGCTCTACATGCGTTCTATTCATCGACACAGTTTCTCACTTGCTCTACATGCGTTTTCTATTCATCGACACAGTTTCTCACTTGCTCTACATGCGTTCTATTCATCGACACAGTTTCTCACTTGCTCTACATGCGTTCTATTCATCGACACAGTTTCTCACTTGCTCTACATGCGTTCTATTCATCGACACAGTTTCTCACTTGCTCTACATGCGTTCTATTCATCGACACAGTTTCTCACTTGCTCTACATGCGTTCTATTCATCGACACAGTTTCTCACTTGCTCTACATGCGTTCTATTCATCGACACAGTTTCTCACTTGCTCTACATGCGTTCTATTCATCGACACAGTTTCTCACTTGCGTTCTATTCATCGACACAGTTTCTCACTTGCGTTCTATTCATCGACACAGTTTCTCACTTGCTCTACATGCGTTCTATTCATCGACACAGTTTCTCACTTGCTCTACATGCGTTCTATTCATCGACACAGTTTCTCACTTGCTCTACATGCGTTCTATTCATCGACACAGTTTCTCACTTGCTCTACATGCGTTCTATTCATCGACACAGTTTCTCACTTGCTCTACATGCGTTCTATTCATCGACACAGTTTCTCACTTGCTCTACATGCGTTCTATTCATCGACACAGTTTCTCACTTGCTCTACATGCGTTCTATTCATCGACACAGTTTCTCACTTGCTCTACATGCGTTCTATTCATCGACACAGTTTCTCACTTGCTCTACATGCGTTCTATTCATCGACACAGTTTCTCACTTGCTCTATTCATCGACACGTTCTATTCATCGACACAGTTTCTCACTTGCTCTACATGCGTTCTATTCATCGACACAGTTTCTCACTTGCTCTACATGCGTTCTATTCATCGACACAGTTTCTCACTTGCTCTACATGCGTTCTATTCATCTAGTTTTCATCGACACAGTTTCTCACTTGCTCTACATGCGTTCTATTCATCGACACAGTTTCTCACTTGCTCTACATGCGTTCTATTCATCGACACAGTTTCTCACTTGCTCTACAGTTCTATTCATCGACACAGTTTCTCACTTGCTCTACATGCGTTCTATTCATCGACACAGTTTCTCACTTGCTCTACATGCGTTCTATTCATCGACACAGTTTCTCACTTGCTCTACATGCGTTCTATTCATCGACACAGTTTCTCACTTGCTCTACATGCGTTCTATTCATCGACACAGTTTCTCACTTGCTCTACATGCGTTCTATTCATCGACACAGTTTCTCACTTGCTCTACATGCGTTCTATTCATCGACACAGTTTCTCACTTGCTCTACATGCGTTCTATTCATCGACACAGTTTCTCACTTGCTCTACATGCGTTCTATTCATCGACACAGTTTCTCACTTGCTCTACATGCGTTCTATTCATCGACACAGTTTCTCACTTGCTCTTGCTCTATTCATCGACACAGTTTCTCACTTGCTTCGTTCTATTCATCGACACAGTTTCTCACTTGCTCTACATGCGTTCTATTCATCGACACAGTTTCTCACTTGCTCTATTCATGACACGTTCTATTCATCGACACAGTTTCTCACTTGCTCTACATGCGTTCTATTCATCGACACAGTTTCTCACTTGCTCGTTCTATTCATCGACACAGTTTCTCACTTGCTCTACATGCGTTCTATTCATCGACACAGTTTCTCACTTGCTCTACATGCGTTCTATTCATCGACACAGTTTCTCACTTGCTCTACATGCGTTCTATTCATCGACACAGTTTCTCACTTGCTCTACATGCGTTCTATTCATCGACACAGTTTCTCACTTGCTCTACATGCGTTCTATTCATCGACACAGTTTCTCACTTGCTCTACATGCGTTCTATTCATCGACACAGTTTCTCACTTGCTCTACATGCGTTCTATTCATCGACACAGTTTCTCACTTGCTCTACATGCGTTCTATTCATCGACACAGTTTCTCACTTGCTCTATTCATCGACACAGTTTCTCACTTGTTCTATTCATCGACACAGTTTCTCACTTGCTCTACATGCGTTCTATTCATCGACACAGTTTCTCACTTGCTCTACATCGTTCTATTCATCGACACAGTTTCTCACTTGCTCTACATGCGTTCTATTCATCGACACAGTTTCTCACTTGCTCTACATGCGTTCTATTCATCGACACAGTTTCTCACTTGCTCTACATGCGTTCTATTCATCGACACAGTTTCTCACTTGCTCTACATGCGTTCTATTCATCGACACAGTTTCTCACTTGCTCTACATCGTTCTATTCATCGACAGTTTCTCACTTGCTCTACATGCGTTCTATTCATCGACAGTTTCTCACTTGCTCTACATGCGTTCTATTCATCGACACAGTTTCTCACTTGCTCTACATGCGTTCTATTCATCGACACAGTTTCTCACTTGCTCTACATGCGTTCTATTCATCGACACAGTTTCTCACTTGCTCTACATGCGTTCTATTCATCGACACAGTTTCTCACTTGCTCTACATGCGTTCTATTCATCGACAGTTTCTCACTTGCTCTACATGCGTTCTATTCATCGACACAGTTTCTCACTTGCTCTACATGCGTTCTATTCATCGACACAGTTTCTCACTTGCTCTACATGCGTTCTATTCATCGACACAGTTTCTCACTTGCTCTACATGCGTTCTATTCATCGACACAGTTTCTCACTTGCTCTACATGCGTTCTATTCATCGACACAGTTTCTCACTTGCTCTACATGCGTTCTATTCATCGACACAGTTTCTCACTTGCTCTACATGCGTTCTATTCATCGACACAGTTTCTCACTTGCTCTACATGCGTTCTATTCATCGACACAGTTTCTCACTTGCTCTACATGCGTTCTATTCATCGACACAGTTTCTCACTTGCTCTACATGCGTTCTATTCATCGACACAGTTTCTCACTTGCTCTACATGCGTTCTATTCATCGACACAGTTTCTCACTTGCTCTACATGCGTTCTATTCATCGACACAGTTTCTCACTTGCTCTACATGCGTTCTATTCATCGACACAGTTTCTCACACATGCGTTCTATTCATGACACAGTTTCTACATCTACATGACACGTTCTATTCATCGACACAGTTTCTCACTTGCTCTACATGCGTTCTTCATCGACACAGTTTCTCACTTGCTCTACATGCGTTCTATTCATCGACACAGTTTCTCACTTGCTCTACATGCGTTCTATTCATCGACACAGTTTCTCACTTGCTCTATTCATCGACACAGTTTCTATTCATCTATTCATCACAGTTTCTCACTTGCTCTACATGCGTTCTATTCATCGACACAGTTTCTCACTTGCTCTACATGCGTTCTATTCATCGACACAGTTTCTCACTTGCTCTACATGCGTTCTATTCATCGACACAGTTTCTCACTTGCTCTACATGCGTTCTATTCATCGACACAGTTTCTCACTTGCTCTACATGCGTTCTATTCATCGACACAGTTTCTCACTTGCTCTACATGCGTTCTATTCATCGACACAGTTTCTCACTTGCTCTACATGCGTTCTATTCATCGACACAGTTTCTCACTTGCTCTACATGCGTTCTATTCATCGACACAGTTTCTCACTTGCTCTACATGCGTTCTATTCATCGACACAGTTTCTCACTTGCTCTATTCATGACGTTTTCTATTCATCGACACAGTTTCTCACTTGCTCTACATGCGTTCTATTCATCGACACAGTTTCTCACTTGCTCTACATGCGTTCTATTCATCGACACAGTTTCTCACTTGCTCTACATGCGTTCTATTCATCGACAGTTTCTCAGTTTCTATTCACAGTTTCTCACTTGCTCTACATGCGTTCTATTCATCGACACAGTTTCTCACTTGCTCTACATGCGTTCTATTCATCGACACAGTTTCTCACTTGCTCTACATGCGTTCTATTCATCGACACAGTTTCTCACTTGCTCTACATGCGTTCTATTCATCGACACAGTTTCTCACTTGCTCTACATGCGTTCTATTCATCGACACAGTTTCTCACTTGCTCTACATGCGTTCTATTCATCGACACAGTTTCTCACTTGCTCTACATGCGTTCTATTCATCGACACAGTTTCTCACTTGCTCTACATCGTTCTATTCATCGACACAGTTTCTCACTTGCTCTACATGCGTTCTATTCATCGACACAGTTTCTCACTTGCTCTACATGCGTTCTATTCATCGACACAGTTTCTCACTTGCTCTACATGCGTTCTATTCATCGACACAGTTTCTCACTTGCTCTACATGCGTTCTATTCATCGACACAGTTTCTCACTTGCTCTACATGCGTTCTATTCATCGACACAGTTTCTCACTTGCTCTACATGCGTTCTATTCATCGACAGTTTCTCACTTGCTCTACATGCGTTCTATTCATCGACACAGTTTCTCACTTGCTCTACATGCGTTCTATTCATCGAGTTTCTCACAGTTTATTCACAGTTTCTCACTTGCTCTACATGCGTTCTATTCATCGACACAGTTTCTCACTTGCTCTACATGCGTTCTATTCATCGACACAGTTTCTCACTTGCTCTACATGCGTTCTATTCATCGACACAGTTTCTCACTTGCTCTACATGCGTTCTATTCATCGACAGTTTCTCAGCTTTCTCTATTCATCGACACAGTTTCTCACTTGCTCTACATGCGTTCTATTCATCGACACAGTTTCTCACTTGCTCTACATGCGTTTATTCATTCATCTTGCTCTACAGCGTTCTTTCTCGACAGTTTTGCTCTACATGCGTTCTATTCATCGACACAGTTTCTCACTTGCTCTACATGCGTTCTATTCATCGACACAGTTTCTCACTTGCTCTACATCGACACAGTTTCTCACTTGCTCTACATGCGTTCTATTCATCGACACAGTTTCTCACTTGCTCTACATGCGTTCTATTCATCGACACAGTTTCTCACTTGCTCTACATGCGTTCTATTCATCGACACAGTTTCTCACTTGCTCTACATGCGTTCTATTCATCGACACAGTTTCTCACTTGCTCTTGCTCTATTCATCGACACAGTTTCTCACTTTCATGCGTTCTATTCATCACAGTTTCTCACTTCTCTTGCTCTATTCATGACACAGTTTCTCACTTTCATCGTTCTATTCATCGACACAGTTTCTCACTTGCTCTACATGCGTTCTATTCATCGACACAGTTTCTCACTTGCTCTACATGCGTTCTATTCATCGACACAGTTTCTCACTTGCTCTACATGCGTTCTATTCATCGACACAGTTTCTCACTTGCTCTACATGCGTTCTATTCATCGACACAGTTTCTTTCTCACTTGCTCTATTCATCGACACAGTTTCTCACTTGCTCTACATTCTATTCATCGACACAGTTTCTCACTTGCTCTACATGCGTTCTATTCATCGACACAGTTTTCACTTGCTCACAGTTCTATTTCGACAGTTTCTCACTTGCTCTACATGCGTTCTATTCATCGACACAGTTTCTCACTTGCTCTACATGCGTTCTATTCATCGACACAGTTTCTCACTTGCTCTACATGCGTTCTATTCATCGACACAGTTTCTCACTTGCTCTACATGCGTTCTATTCATCGACACAGTTTCTCACTTGCTCTACATGCGTTCTATTCATCACAGTTTCTCACTTGCTCTACATGCTCTATTCATCGACACAGTTTCTCATTCATCGATCACAGTTTCTCACTTGCTCTACATGCGTTCTATTCATCGACACAGTTTCTCACTTGCTCTACATGCGTTCTATTCATCGACAGTTTCTCACTTGCTCTACATGCGTTCTATTCATCGACACAGTTTCTCACTTGCTCTACATGCGTTCTATTCATCGACAAAGTTTTTCACTTGCTCTACATGCGTTCTATTCATCGACAGTTTCTCACTTGCTCTACATGCGTTCTATTCATCGACACAGTTTCTCACTTGCTCTACATGCGTTCTATTCATCGACACAGTTTCTCACTTGCTCTACATGCGTTCTATTCATCACAGTTTCTCACTTGCTCTACATGCGTTCTATTCATCGACACAGTTTCTCACTTGCTCTACATGCGTTCTATTCATCGACACAGTTTCTCACTTGCTCTACATGCGTTCTATTCATCGATCACAGTTTCTCACTTGCTCTACAGTTTCATCAGTTTCTCACTTGCTCTACATGCGTTCTATTCATCGACACAGTTTCTCACTTGCTCTACATGCGTTCTATTCATCGACACAGTTTCTCACTTGCTCTACATGCGTTCTATTCATCGACACAGTTTCTCACTTGTTCTACATGCGTTCTATTCATCGACACAGTTTCTCACTTGCTCTACATGCGTTCTATTCATCGACACAGTTTCTCACTTGCTCTACATGCGTTCTATTCATCGACACAGTTTCTCACTTGTTCTACATGTTCTATTCATCGACACAGTTTCTCACTTGCTCTACATGCGTTCTATTCATCGACACAGTTTCTCACTTGCTCTACATGCGTTCTATTCATCGACACAGTTTCTCACTTGCTCTACATGCGTTCTATTCATCGACACAGTTTCTCACTTGCTCACAGTTTCTCACTTGCTCTACATGCGTTCTATTCATCGACACAGTTTCTCATGCGTTCTATTCATCGACACAGTTTCTCACTTGCTCTACATGCGTTCTATTCATCGACACAGTTTCTCACTTGCTCTACATGCGTTCTATTCATCGACACAGTTTCTCACTTGCTCTACATGCGTTCTATTCATCGACACAGTTTCTCACTTGCTCTATTCATCGACACAGTTTCTCACTTGCTCTACATTCTATTCATCGACACAGTTTCTCACTTGCTCTACATGCGTTCTATTCATCGACAGTTTCTCACTTGCTCTACATGCGTTCTATTGCGTTCTATTCATCGACACAGTTTCTCACTTGCTCTACGTTCTATTCATCGACACAGTTTCTCACTTGCTCTACATGCGTTCTATTCATCGACACAGTTTCTCACTTGCTCTACATGCGTTCTATTCATCGACACAGTTTCTCACTTGCTCTACATGCGTTCTATTCATCGACACAGTTTCTCACTTGCTCTACATGCGTTCTATTCATCACAGTTTCTCACTTGCTCTACAGTTCTATTTTCTCACTTGCTCTACATGCGTTCTATTCATCGACACAGTTTCTCACTTGCTCTACATGCGTTCTATTCATCGACACAGTTTCTCACTTGCTCTACATGCGTTCTATTCATCGACACAGTTTCTCACTTGCTCTACATGCGTTCTATTCATCGACACAGTTTCTCACTTGCTCTACATGCGTTCTATTCATCGACACAGTTTCTCACTTGCTCTACATGCGTTCTATTCATCGACACAGTTTCTCACTTGCTCTACATGCGTTCTATTCATCGACACAGTTTCTCACTTGCTCTACATGCGTTCTATTCATCGACACAGTTTCTCACTTGCTCTACATGCGTTCTATTCATCGACACAGTTTCTCACTTGCTCTCATGCGTTCTATTCATCGACACAGTTTCTCACTTGCTCTACATGCGTTCTATTCATCGACACAGTTTCTCACTTGCTCTACATGCGTTCTATTCATCGACACAGTTTCTCACTTGCTCTACATGCGTTCTATTCATCGACACAGTTTCTCACTTGCTCTTCATCGACACAGTTTCTCACTTGCTCTACATGCGTTCTATTCATCGACACAGTTTCTATTCATCGACACGACACAGTTTCTCACTTGCTCTACATGCGTTCTATTCATCGACACAGTTTCTCACTTGCTCTACATGCGTTCTATTCATCGACACAGTTTCTCACTTGCTCTACATGCGTTCTATTCATCGACACAGTTTCTCACTTGCTCTACATGCGTTCTATTCATCGACACAGTTTCTCACTTGCTCTACATGCGTTCTATTCATCGACACAGTTTCTCACTTGCTCTACATGCGTTCTATTCATCGACACAGTTTCTCACTTGCTCTACATGCGTTCTATTCATCGACACAGTTTCTCACTTGCTCTATTCATCGACAGTTTCTCACTTGCTCTACATGCGTTCTATTCATCGACACAGTTTCTCACTTGCTCTACATGCGTTCTATTCATCGACACAGTTTCTCACTTGTTCTATTCATCGACACAGTTTCTCACTTGCTCTACGTTCTATTCATCGACACAGTTTCTCACTTGCTCTACATGCGTTCTATTCATCTCACTTGCTCGACACAGTTTCTCACTTGCTCTACATGCGTTCTATTCATCGACAGTTTCTCACTTGCTCTACATGCGTTCTATTCATCGACACAGTTTCTCACTTGCTCTACATGCGTTCTATTCATCGACACAGTTTCTCACTTGCTCTACATGCGTTCTATTCATCGACACAGTTTCTCACTTGCTCTACATGCGTTCTATTCATCACAGTTTCTCACTTTGCGTTCTCTACATGCGTTCTATTCATCGACACAGTTTCTCACTTGCTCTACATGCGTTCTATTCATCGACACAGTTTCTCACTTGCTCTACATGCGTTCTATTCATCGACACAGTTTCTCACTTGCTCTATTCATCGCGTTTCTATTCATCGACACAGTTTCTCACTTGCTCTACATGCGTTCTATTCATCGACACAGTTTCTCACTTGCTCTACATGCGTTCTATTCATCGACACAGTTTCTCACTTGCTCTACATCGTTCTATTCATCGACAGTTTCTCACTTGCTCTACATGCGTTCTATTCATCGACACAGTTTCTCACTTGCTCTACATGCGTTCTATTCATCGACATTCACTTGCTCTACGCGTTCTATTCATCGACACAGTTTCTCACTTGCTCTACATGCGTTCTATTCATCGACACAGTTTCTCACTTGCTCTACATGCGTTCTATTCATCGACACAGTTTCTCACTTGCTCTACATGCGTTCTATTCATCGACACAGTTTCTCACTTGCTCTATTCATCGACACAGTTTCTCACTTGCTTCATCGTTCTATTCATCGACACAGTTTCTCACTTGCTCTACATGCGTTCTATTCATCGACACAGTATCTCAAGATCTCAAGACGGGCTATTCATCGACACAGTTTCTCACTTGCTCTACATGCGTTCTATTCATCGACACAGTTTCTCACTTGCTCTACATGCGTTCTATTCATCGACACAGTTTCTCACTTGCTCTACATGCGTTCTATTCATCGACACAGTTTCTCACTTGCTCTACATGCGTTCTATTCATCGACAGTTTCTCACTTGCTCTACATGCGTTCTATTCATCGACACAGTTTCTCACTTGCTCTACATGCGTTCTATTCATCGACACAGTTTCTCACTTGCTCTACATGCGTTCTATTTCATCACGACATGCGTTCTATTCATCGTTTCTCACTTGCTCTACATGCGTTCTATTCATCGACACAGTTTTCATCGACACAGTTTCTCACTTGCTCTACATGCGTTCTATTCATCGACACAGTTTCTCACTTGCTCTACATGCGTTCTATTCATCGACACAGTTTCTCACTTGCTCTACATGCGTTCTATTCATCGACACAGTTTCTCACTTGCTCTACATGCGTTCTATTCATCGACAGTTTCTCACTTGTTTCTACACGTTCTATTCATCGACACAGTTTCTCACTTGCTCTACATGCGTTCTATTCATCGACACAGTTTCTCACTTGCTCTACATGCGTTCTATTCATCGACACAGTTTCTCACTTGCTCTACATGCGTTCTATTCATCGACACAGTTTCTCACTTGCTCTACATGCGTTCTATTCATCGACACAGTTTCTCACTTGCTCTACATGCGTTCTATTCATCGACACAGTTTCTCACTTGCTCTACATGCTCTATTCATCGACACAGTTTCTCACTTGCTCTACATTCTATTCATCGACACAGTTTCTCACTTGCTCTACATGCGTTCTATTCATCGACACAGTTTCTCACTTGCTCTACATGCGTTCTATTCATCGACACAGTTTCTCACTTGCTCTACATGCGTTCTATTCATCGACACAGTTTCTCACTTGCTCTACAAGCGTTCTATTCATCGACACAGTTTCTCACTTGCTCTACATGCGTTCTATTCATCGACACAGTTTCTCACTTGCTCTCTATTCATCGACACAGTTTCTCACTTGCTCTACATGCGTTCTATTCATCGACACAGTTTCTCACTTGCTCTACATGCGTTCTATTCATCGACACAGTTTCTCACTTGCTCTACATGCGTTCTATTCATCGACAGTTTCTCACTTGCTCTACATGCGTTCTATTCATCGACAGTTTCTCACTTGCTCTACATGCGTTCTATTCATCGACACAGTTTCTCACTTGCTCTACATGCGTTCTATTCATCGACACAGTTTCTCACTTGCTCTACATGCGTTCTATTCATCGACACAGTTTCTCTTGCTCTACATCGTTCTATTCATCGCAGTTTCTCACTTGCTCTATTCATCGACACAGTTTCTCACTTGCTCTACATGCGTTCTATTCATCGACACAGTTTCTCACTTGCTCTACATGCGTTCTATTCATCGACACAGTTTCTCACTTGCTCTACATGCGTTCTATTCATCGACACAGTTTCTCACTTGCTCTACATGCGTTCTATTCATCGACACAGTTTCTCACTTGCTCTACATGCGTTCTATTCATCGACACAGTTTCTCACTTGCTCTACAGTTCTATTCATCGACACAGTTTCTCACTTGCTCTACATGCGTTCTATTCATCGACACAGTTTCTCACTTGCTCTACATGCTCTATTCATCGACACAGTTTCTCACTTGCTTACATGCGTTCTATTCATCGACACAGTTTCTCACTTGCTCTACATCGACACAGTTTCTATTCATCGACACAGTTTCTCACTTGCTCTACATGCGTTCTATTCATCGACACAGTTTCTCACTTGCTCTACAGCGTTCTATTCATCGACACAGTTTCTCACTTGCATGCGTTCTATTCATCTATTCATGCGTTCTATTCATCGACACAGTTTCTCACTTGCTCTACATGCGTTCTATTCATCGACACAGTTTCTCACTTGCTCTACATGCGTTCTATTCATCGACACAGTTTCTCACTTGCTCTACATGCGTTCTATTCATCGACACAGTTTCTCACTTGCTCTACATGCGTTCTATTCATCGACACAGTTTCTCACTTGCTCTACATGCGTTCTATTCATCGACACAGTTTCTCACTTGCTCTACATGCGTTCTATTCATCGACACAGTTTCTCACTTGCTCTACATGCGTTCTATTCATCGACACAGTTTCTCACTTGCTCTCTCTATTCATCGACACAGTTTTCTATGCTCTACATGCGTTCTATTCATCGACAGTTTCTCACTTGCGTTCTATTCATCGACACAGTTCTTGCTCTACATTCTATTCATCGACACAGTTTCTCACTTGCTCTACATGCGTTCTATTCATCGACACAGTTTCTCACTTGCTCTACATGCGTTCTATTCATCGACACAGTTTCTCACTTGCTCTACATGCGTTCTATTCATCGACACAGTTTCTCACTTGCTCTACATGCGTTCTATTCATCGACACAGTTTCTCACTTGCTCTACATGCGTTCTATTCATCGACACAGTTTCTCACTTGCTCTACATGCGTTCTATTCATCGACACAGTTTCTCACTTGCTCTACATGCTATTCATCGACACAGTTTCTCACTTGCTCTACATGCGTTCTATTCATCGACACAGTTTCTCACTTGCTCTACATGCGTTCTATTCATCGACACAGTTTCTCACTTGTTTCTCACTTGCTCTATGCGTTCTATTCATCGACACAGTTTCTCACTTGCTCTACATGCGTTCTATTCATCGACACAGTTTCTCACTTGCTCTACATGCGTTCTATTCATCGACACAGTTTCTCACTTGCTCTACATGCGTTCTATTCATCGACACAGTTTTCACTTGCTCTACATGCGTTCTATTCATCGACACAGTTTCTCACTTGCTCTATTCATGACACAGTTTCTCACTTTCTATTCATCGACAGTTTCTCACTTGCTCTACATGCGTTCTATTCATCGACACAGTTTCTCACTTGCTCTACATGCGTTCTATTCATCGACACAGTTTCTCACTTGCTCTACATGCGTTCTATTCATCGACACAGTTTCTCACTTGCTCTACATGCGTTCTATTCATCGACACAGTTTCTCACTTGCTCTACATGCGTTCTATTCATCGACACAGTTTCTCACTTGCTCTACATCGCAGTTTCTATTCATCGACTATTCATCGACAGTTTCTCACTTGCTCTACATGCGTTCTATTCATCGACACAGTTTCTCACTTGCTCTACATGCGTTCTATTCATCGACACAGTTTCTCACTTGCTCTACATGCGTTCTATTCATCGACACAGTTTCTCACTTGCTCTACATGCGTTCTATTCATCGAGTTTCTCACAGTTTCTATTCACTTGACAGTTTCTCACATGCGTTCTATTCATCGACACAGTTTCTCACTTGCTCTACATGCGTTCTATTCATCGACACAGTTTCTCACTTGCTCTACATGCGTTCTATTCATCGACACAGTTTCTCACTTGCTCTACATGCGTTCTATTCATCGACACAGTTTCTCACTTGCTCTACATGCGTTCTATTCATCGACACAGTTTCTCACTTGCTCTGCATGCGTTCTATTCATCGACACAGTTTCTCACTTGCTCTACATGCGTTCTATTCATCGACACAGTTTCTCACTTGCTCTACATGCGTTCTATTCATCGACAGTTTCTCAGTTTCTCATGCGTTCTATTTGACACAGTTTCTCACTTCTACATGCGTTCTATGCGTTCTATTCATCGACACAGTTTCTCACTTGCTCTACATGCGTTCTATTCATCGACAGTTTCTCACTTGCTCTACATGCGTTCTATTCATCGACACAGTTTCTCACTTGCTCTACATGCGTTCTATTCATCGACACAGTTTCTCACTTGCTCTACATGCGTTCTATTCATCGACACAGTTTCTCACTTGCTCTACATGCGTTCTATTCATCGACACAGTTTCTCACTTGCTCTACATGCGTTCTATTCATCGACACAGTTTCTCACTTGCTCTACATGCGTTCTATTCATCGACACAGTTTCTCACTTGCTCTACATGCGTTCTATTCATCGACACAGTTTCTCACTTGCTCTACATGCGTTCTATTCATCGACACAGTTTCTCACTTGCTCTACATGCGTTCTATTCATCGACACAGTTTCTCACTTGCTCTACATGCGTTCTATTCATCGACACAGTTTCTCACTTGCTCTACATGCGTTCTATTCATCGACACAGTTTCTCACTTGCTCTACATGCGTTCTATTCATCGACAGTTTCTCACTTGCTCTACATGCGTTCTATTTCGACACAGTTTCTCACTTTGCTCTATTCATCGACACAGTTTCTCACTTGCTCTACATGCGTTCTATTCATCGACACAGTTTCTCACTTGCTCTACATGCGTTCTATTCATCGACACAGTTTCTCACTTGCTCTACATGCGTTCTATTCATCGACACAGTTTCTCACTTGCTCTACATGCGTTCTATTCATCGACACAGTTTCTCACTTGCTCTACATGCGTTCTATTCATCGACACAGTTTCTCACTTGCTCTACATGCGTTCTATTCATCGACACAGTTTCTCACTTGCTCTACATGCGTTCTATTCATCGACACAGTTTCTCACTTGCATGCGTTCTATTCATCGACACAGTTTCTCACTTGCTCTACATGCGTTCTATTCATCGACACAGTTTCTCACTTGCTCTACATGCGTTCTATTCATCGACACAGTTTCTCACTTGCTCTACATGCTCTATTCATCGACACAGTTTCTCACTTGCTCTACATGCGTTCTATTCATCGACACAGTTTCTCACTTGCTCTACATGCGTTCTATTCATCGACACAGTTTCTCACTTGCTCTACATGCGTTCTATTCATCGACACAGTTTCTCACTTGCTCTACATGCGTTCTATTCATCGACACAGTTTCTCACTTGCTCTACATGCGTTCTATTCATCGACACAGTTTCTCACTTGCTCTACATGCGTTCTATTCATCGACACAGTTTCTCACTTGCTCTACATGCGTTCTATTCATCGACACAGTTTCTCACTTGCTCTACAGCGTGTTTCTCACTTGCTCTACATTCTATTCATCGACACAGTTTCTCACTTGCTCTACATGCGTTCTATTCATCGACACAGTTTCTCACTTGCTCTACATGCGTTCTATTCATCGACACAGTTTCTCACTTGCTCTACATGCTCTATTCATCGACACAGTTTCTCACTTGCTCTACATTCTATTCATCGACACAGTTTCTCACTTGCTCTGCATGCGTTCTATTCATCGACAGTTTCTCACTTGCTCTACATGCGTTCTATTCATTGACAGTTTCTCACTTGCTCTACATGTGTTCTATTCATCGACACAGTTTCTCACTTGCTCTACATGCGTTCTATTCATCGACACAGTTTCTCACTTGCTCTACATGCGTTCTATTCATCGACACAGTTTCTCACTTGCTCTACATGCGTTCTATTCGTCGACACAGTTTCTCACTTGCTCTACATGTTCTATTCATCGACACAGTTTCTCACTTGCTCTCATGCGTTCTATTCATCGTTCTATTCATCGACACAGTTTCTCACTTGCTCTACATGCGTTCTATTCATCGACACAGTTTCTCACTTGCTCTACATGCGTTCTATTCATCGACACAGTTTCTCACTTGCTCTACATGCGTTCTATTCATCGACACAGTTTCTCACTTGCTCTACATGCGTTCTATTCATCGACACAGTTTCTCACTTGCTCTACATGCGTTCTATTCTATTCATCGACACAGTTTCTCACTTGCTCTACATGCGTTCTATTCATCGACACAGTTTCTCACTTGCTCTACATGCGTTCTATTCATCGACACAGTTTCTCACTTGCTCTACATGCGTTCTATTCATCGACACAGTTTCTCACTTGCTCTACATGCGTTCTATTCATCGACACAGTTTCTCACTTGCTCTACATGCGTTCTATTCATCGACACAGTTTCTCACTTGCTCTACATGCGTTCTATTCATCGACACAGTTTCTCACTTGCTCTACATGCGTTCTATTCATCGACACAGTTTCTCACTTGCTCTACATGCGTTCTATTCATCGACACAGTTTCTCACTTGCTCTCGCGTTCTATTCATCGACACAGTTTCTCACTTGCTCTACATGCGTTCTATTCATCGACACAGTTTCTCACTTGCTCTACATGCGTTCTATTCATCGACACAGTTTCTCACTTGCTCTACATGCGTTCTATTCATCGACACAGTTTCTCACTTGCTCTACATGCGTTCTATTCATCGACACAGTTTCTCACTTGCTCTACATGCGTTCTATTCATCGACACAGTTTCTCACTTGCTCTACATGCGTTCTATTCATCGACACAGTTTCTCACTTGCTCTACATGCGTTCTATTCATCGACACAGTTTCTCACTTGCTCTACATGCGTTCTATTCATCGACACAGTTTCTCACTTGCTCTACATGCGTTCTATTCATCGACACAGTTTCTCACTTGCTCTACATGCGTTCTATTCATCGACACAGTTTCTCACTTGCTCTACATGCGTTCTATTCATCGACACAGTTTCTCACTTGCTCTACATGCGTTCTATTCATCGACACAGTTTCTCACTTGCTCTACATGCTCTCGACACAGTTTCACAGTTTCTCACTTGCTCTACATTCTATTCATCGACACAGTTTCTCACTTGCTCTACATGCGTTCTATTCATCGACACAGTTTCTCACTTGCTCTACATGCGTTCTATTCATCGACACAGTTTCTCACTTGCTCTACATGCGTTCTATTCATCGACACAGTTTCTCACTTGCTCTACATGCGTTCTATTCATCGACAGTTTCTCACTTGCTCTACATGCGTTCTATTCATCGACAGTTTCTCACTTGCTCTACATGCGTTCTATTCATCGACACAGTTTCTCACTTGCTCTACATGCGTTCTATTCATCGACACAGTTTCTCACTTGCTCTACATGCGTTCTATTCATCGACACAGTTTCTCACTTGCTCTACATGCGTTCTATTCATCGACACAGTTTTCACTTGCTCTACATGCTCTATTCATCGACACAGTTTCTCACTTGCTCTACATTCTATTCATCGACACAGTTTCTCACTTGCTCTACATGCGTTTCTATTCATCGACACAGTTTCTCACTTGCTCTACATGCGTTCTATTCATCGACACAGTTTCTCACTTGCTCTACATGCGTTCTATTCATCGACACAGTTTCTCACTTGCTCTACATGCGTTCTATTCATCGACACAGTTTCTCACTTGCTCTACATGCGTTCTATTCATCGACACAGTTTCTCACTTGCTCTACATGCGTTCTATTCATCGACAGTTTCTCACTTGCTCTACATGCGTTCTATTCATCGACACAGTTTCTCACTTGCTCTACATGCGTTCTATTCATCGACACAGTTTCTCACTTGCTCTACATGCGTTCTATTCATCGACACAGTTTCTCACTTGCTCTACATGCGTTCTATTCATCGACACAGTTTCTCACTTGCTCTACATGCGTTCTATTCATCGACACAGTTTCTCACTTGCTCTACATGCGTTCTATTCATCGACAGTTTCTCACTTGCTCTACATGCGTTCTATTCATCGACACAGTTTCTCACTTGCTCTACATGCGTTCTATTCATCGACACAGTTTCTCACTTGCTCTACATCTCTATTCATCGACACAGTTTCTCACTTGCTCTACATGCGTTCTATTCATCGACACAGTTTCTCACTTTGCTCTATTCATCGACAGTTTCTCATTCATCTATTCATCGACACAGTTTCTCACTTGCTCTACATGCGTTCTATTCATCGACACAGTTTCTCACTTGCTCTACATGCGTTCTATTCATCGACACAGTTTCTCACTTGCTCTACTTTCGTTCTATTCATCGACACAGTTTCTCACTTGCTCTACATGCGTTCTATTCATCGACACAGTTTCTCACTTGCTCTACATGCGTTCTATTCATCGACACAGTTTCTCACTTGCTCTACATGCGTTCTATTCATCGACACAGTTTCTCACTTGCTCTACATGCGTTCTATTCATCGACACAGTTTCTCACTTGCTCTACATGCGTTCTATTCATCGACACAGTTTCTCACTTGCTCTACATGCGTTCTATTCATCGACAGTTTCTCACTTGCTCTACATGCGTTCTATTCATCGACACAGTTTCTCACTTTCTATTCATCGACAGTTTCTCACTTTACATGCGTTCTGTTCATCGACACAGTTTCTCACTTGCTCTACATGCGTTCTATTCATCGACACAGTTTCTCACTTGCTCTACATGCGTTCTATTCATCGACACAGTTTCTCACTTGCTCTACATGCGTTCTATTCATCGACACAGTTTCTCACTTGCTCTACATGCGTTCTATTCATCGACACAGTTTCTCACTTGCTCTACATGCGTTCTATTCATCGACACAGTTTCTCACTTGCTCTACATGCGTTCTATTCATCGACACAGTTTCTCACTTGCTCTACATGCGTTCTATTCATCGACACAGTTTCTCACTTGCTCTATTCATCGACACAGTTTCTCACTTGCTCTCTATTCATCGACAGTTTCTCACTTGCTCTACATGCGTTCTATTCATCGACACAGTTTCTCACTTGCTCTACATGCGTTCTATTCATCGACACAGTTTCTCACAGTTCTATTCATCGACACAGTTTCTCACTTGCTCTACATGCGTTCTATTCATCGACAGTTTCTCACTTGCATCTTCTATTCATCGACACAGTTTCTCACTTGCTCTACATGCGTTCTATTCATCGACACAGTTTCTCACTTGCTCTATTCATGACAGTTTCTATTCATCGACACAGTTTCTCACTTGCTCTACATGCGTTCTATTCATCTCATCGACACAGTTTCTCACTTGCTCTACATGCGTTCTATTCATCGACACAGTTTCTCATTCATGCGTTCTATTCATCGACAGTTTCTCACTTGCTCTACATGCGTTCTATTCATCGACACAGTTTCTCACTTGCTCTACATGCGTTCTATTCATCGACACAGTTTCTCACTTGCTCTACATGCGTTCTATTCATCGACACAGTTTCTCACTTGCTCTACATGCGTTCTATTCATCGACACAGTTTCTCACTTGCTCTACATGCGTTCTATTCATCGACACAGTTTCTCACTTGCTCTACATGCGTTCTATTCATCGACACAGTTTCTCACTTGCTCTACATCGTTCTATTCATCGACACAGTTTCTCACTTGCTCTACATGCGTTCTATTCATCGACACAGTTTCTCACTTGCTCTACATGCGTTCTATTCATCGACACAGTTTCTCACTTGCTCTACATGCGTTCTATTCATCGACACAGTTTCTCACTTGCTCTACATGCGTTCTATTCATCGACACAGTTTCTCACTTGCTCTACATGCGTTCTATTCATCGACACAGTTTCTCACTTGCTCTACAGCGTTCTATTTCGACACAGTTTCTCACTTGCTCTACATGCGTTCTATTCATCGACACAGTTTCTCACTTGCTCTACATGCGTTCTATTCATCGACACAGTTTCTCACTTGCTCTACATGCGTTCTATTCATCGACACAGTTTCTCACTTGCTCTACATGCGTTCTATTCATCGACACAGTTTCTCACTTGCTCTACATGCGTTCTATTCATCGACACAGTTTCTCACTTGCTCTACATGCGTTCTATTCATCGACACAGTTTCTCACTTGCTCTACATGCGTTCTATTCATCACAGTTTCGACACAGTTCTATTCATCGACACAGTTTCTCACTTGCTCTACATGCGTTCTATTCATCGACACAGTTTCTCACTTGCTCTACATGCGTTCTATTCATCGACACAGTTTCTCACTTGCTCTACATGCGTTCTATTCATCGACACAGTTTCTCACTTGCTCTACATGCTCTATTCATCGACACAGTTTCTCACTTGCTCACATGCGTTCTATTCATCGACACAGTTTCTCACTTGCTCTACATGCGTTCTATTCATCGACACAGTTTCTCACTTGCTCTTCATCGACAGTTTCTATTCATCTATTCATCACAGTTTCTCACTTGCTCTACATGCGTTCTATTCATCGACACAGTTTCTCACTTGCTCTACATGCGTTCTATTCATCGACAGTTTTCACTTGCTCTACAGTTTCATCACAGTTTCTCACTTGCTCTACATGTTCTATTCATCGACAGTTTCTCACTTTCTATGCGTTCTATTCATCGACACAGTTTCTCACTTGCTCTACATGCGTTCTATTCATCGACACAGTTTCTCACTTGCTCTACATGTTCTATTCATCGACACAGTTTCTCACTTGCTCTACATGCGTTCTATTCATCGACACAGTTTCTCACTTGCTCTACATGTTCTATTTCTATTCATCGACACAGTTTCTCACTTGCTCTACATGCGTTCTATTCATCGACACAGTTTCTCACTTGCTCTACATGCGTTCTATTCATCGACACAGTTTCTCACTTGCTCTACATGCGTTCTATTCATCGACACAGTTTCTCACTTGCTCTACATGCGTTCTATTCATCGACACAGTTTCTCACTTGCTCTACATGCGTTCTATTCATCGACACAGTTTCTCACTTGCTCTACATGCTTTCTATTCATCGACACAGTTTCTCACTTGCTCTACATGCGTTCTATTCATCGACACAGTTTCTCACTTGCTCTACATGCGTTCTATTCATCGACACAGTTTCTCACTTGCTCTACATGCGTTCTATTCATCGACACAGTTTCTCACTTGCTCTACATGCGTTCTATTCATCGACACAGTTTCTCACTTGCTCTACATGCGTTCTATTCATCAGTTTCTCATTCATCGACACAGTTTCTCACTTGCTCTACATGCGTTCTATTCATCGACACAGTTTCTCACTTGCTGTTCTATTCATCGACACAGTTTCTCACTTGCTCTACATGCGTTCTATTCATCGACACAGTTTCTCACTTGCTCTACATGCGTTCTATTCATCGACACAGTTTCTCACTTGCTCTACATGCGTTCTATTCATCGACACAGTTTCTCACTTGCTCTACATGCGTTCTATTCATCGACAGTTTCTCACTTGCTCAGTTTCTCACTTGCTCTACATGCGTTCTATTCATCGACACAGTTTCTCACTTGCTCTACATGCGTTCTATTCATCGACACAGTTTCTCACTTGCTCTACATGCGTTCTATTCATCGACACAGTTTCTCACTTGCTCTACATGCGTTCTATTCATCGACACAGTTTCTCACTTGCTCTACATGCGTTCTATTCATCGACACAGTTTCTCACTTGCTCTACATGCGTTCTATTCATCGACACAGTTTCTCACTTGCTCTACATGCGTTCTATTCATCGACACAGTTTCTCACTTGCTCTACATGCGTTCTATTCATCGACACAGTTTCTCACTTGCTCTACATGCTCTATTCATCGACACGTTCTATTTCACTTGCTCTACATGTGTTATTCATCGACACAGTTTCTCACTTGCTCTACATGCGTTCTATTCATCGACACAGTTTCTCACTTGCTCTTGCTCTATTCATCGACACAGTTTCTCACTTGCTATTCTATTCATCGACACAGTTTCTCACTTGCTCTACATGCGTTCTATTCATCGACACAGTTTCTCACTTGCTCTACATGCGTTCTATTCATCGACAGTTTCTCACTTGCTCTACATGCGTTCTATTCATCGACACAGTTTCTCACTTGCTCTACATGCGTTCTATTCATCGACAGTTTCTCACTTGCTCTACATGCGTTCTATTCATCGACACAGTTTCTCACTTGCTCTACATGCGTTCTATTCATCGACACAGTTTCTCACTTGCTCTACATGCGTTCTATTCATCGACACAGTTTCTCACTTGCTCTACATGCGTTCTATTCATCGACACAGTTTCTCACTTGCTCTACATGCGTTCTATTCATCGACACAGTTTCTCACTTGCTCTACATGCGTTCTATTCATCGACACAGTTTCTCACTTGCTCTACATGCGTTCTATTCATCGACACAGTTTCTCACTTGCTCTACATCGTTCTATTCATCGACACAGTTTCTCACTTGCTCTACATGCGTTCTATTCATCGACACAGTTTCTCACTTGCTCTACATGCGTTCTATTCATCGACACAGTTTCTCACTTGCTCTACATGCGTTCTATTCATCGACACAGTTTCTCACACAGTTCTATTCATCGACACAGTTTCTCACTTGCTCTACATGCGTTCTATTCATCGACACAGTTTCTCACTTGCTCTACATGCGTTCTATTCATCGACACAGTTTCTCACTTGCTCTACATGCGTTCTATTCATCGACACAGTTTCTCACTTGCTCTACATGCGTTCTATTCATCGACACAGTTTCTCACTTGCTCTACATGCGTTCTATTCATCGACACAGTTTCTCACTTGCTCTACATGCGTTCTATTCATTCGACACAGTTTCTCACTTGCTCTACAGTTCTATTTCGACACAGTTTCTCACTTGCTCTACATGCGTTCTATTCATCGACACAGTTTCTCACTTGCTCTATTCATGCAGTTTCTCACTTCTATTCATCGACACAGTTTCTCACTTGCTCTTGCGTTCTATTCATCGACACAGTTTCTCACTTGCTCTACATTCTATTCATCGACACAGTTTCTCACTTGCTCTACATGCGTTCTATTCATCGACACAGTTTCTCACTTGCTCTACATGCGTTCTATTCATCGACACAGTTTCTCATGCGTTCTATTCATCGACACAGCTTCTACATGCGTTCTATTCATCGACACAGTTTTTCACTTGCTCTTGCGTTCTATTCATCGACACAGTTTCTCACTTGCTCTACATGCGTTCTATTCATCGACACAGTTTCTCACTTGCTCTACATGCGTTCTATTCATCGACACAGTTTCTCACTTGCTCTACATGCGTTCTATTCATTCATCACTTGCTCTACATGCGTTCTATTCATCGACACAGTTTCTCACTTGCTCTACATGCGTTCTATTCATCGACACAGTTTCTCACTTGCTCTACATGCGTTCTATTCATCGACACAGTTTCTCACTTGCTCTATTCATGCAGTTTCTCACTTTCTATTCATCGACACAGTTTCTCACTTGCTCTACATGCGTTCTATTCATCGACACAGTTTCTCACTTGCTCTACATGCGTTCTATTCATCGACACAGTTTCTCACTTGCTCTACATGCGTTCTATTCATCGACACAGTTTTTCACTTGCTCTACATGCGTTCTATTCATCGACACAGTTTCTCACTTGCTCTACATGCGTTCTATTCATCGACACAGTTTCTCACTTGCTCTACATGCGTTCTATTCATCGACACAGTTTCTCACTTGCTCTACATGCGTTCTATTCATCGACACAGTTTCTCACTTGCTCTACATGCGTTCTATTCATCGACACAGTTTCTCACTTGCTCTACATGCGTTCTATTCATCGACACAGTTTCTCACTTGCTCTACATGCGTTCTATTCATCGACACAGTTTCTCACTTGCTCTACATGCGTTCTATTCATCGACACAGTTTCTCACTTGCTCTACATGCGTTCTATTCATCGACACAGTTTTCACTTGCTCTCACTCTATTCATCGACACAGTTTCTCACTTGCTCTACATGCGTTCTATTCATCGACAGTTTCTCAGTTTCTCATGCGTTCTTTCTCTAGTTTCTCATGCTCTACGTTCTATTCATCGACACAGTCACTTGCTCACATGCTCTATTCATCGACACAGTTTCTCTTGCTCTATTCTATTCATCGACACAGTTTCTCACTTGCTCTACATGCGTTCTATTCATCGACACAGTTTCTCACTTGCTCTACATGCGTTCTATTCATCGACACAGTTTCTCACTTGCTCTACATGCGTTCTATTCATCGACACAGTTTCTCACTTGCTCTACATGCGTTCTATTCATCGACACAGTTTCTCACTTGCTCTCGACAGTTTCTCACTTGCTCTCGTTCTATTCATCGACACAGTTTCTCACTTGCTCTACATGCGTTTCTACTTGCTCTACATGCGTTTCATCGACACAGTTTCTCACTTGCTCTACATGCGTTCTATTCATCGACACAGTTTCTCACTTGCTCTACATGCGTTCTATTCATCGACACAGTTTCTCACTTGCTCTACATGCGTTCTATTCATCGACACAGTTTCTCACTTGCTCTACATGCGTTCTATTCATCGACACAGTTTCTCACTTGCTCTCATCGTTCTATTCATCGACACAGTTTCTCACTTGCTCTACATGCGTTCTATTCATCGACACAGTTTCTCACTTGCTCTACATGCGTTCTATTCATCGACACAGTTTCTCACTTGCTCTACATGCGTTCTATTCATCGACACAGTTTCTCACTTTCTCATGCGTTCTATTTCGACACAGCTCTACATGCGTTCTATTCATCGACACAGTTTCTCACTTGCTCTACATGCGTTCTATTCATCGACACAGTTTCTCACTTGCTCTACATGCGTTCTATTCATCGACACAGTTTCTCACTTGCTCTATTCATGCGTTCTATTCATCGACACAGTTTCTCACTTGCTCTACATGCGTTCTATTCATCGACACAGTTTCTCACTTGCTCTACATGTTCTATTCATCGACACAGTTTCTCACTTTCTACATGCGTTCTATTCATCGACAGTTTCTCACTTGCTCTACATGCGTTCTATTCATCGACACAGTTTCTCACTTGCTCTACATGCGTTCTATTCATCGACACAGTTTCTCACTTGCTCTAGTTTCTCATGCGTTCTATTCATCGACACAGTTTCTCACTTGCTCTACATGCGTTCTATTCATCGACACAGTTTCTCACTTGCTCTACATGCGTTCTATTCATCGACACAGTTTCTCACTTGCTCTACATGCGTTCTATTCATCGACACAGTTTCTCACTTGCTCTACATGCGTTCTATTCATCGACACAGTTTCTCACTTGCTCTACATGCGTTCTATTCATCGACACAGTTTCTCACTTGCTCTACATGCGTTCTATTCATCGACACAGTTTCTCACTTGCTCTACATGCGTTCTATTCATCGACACAGTTTCTCACTTGCTCTACATGCGTTCTATTCATCGACACAGTTTCTCACTTGCTCTACATGCGTTCTATTCATCGACACAGTTTCTCACTTGCTCTACATGCGTTCTATTCATCGACACAGTTTCTCACTTGCTCTATTCATCGACACAGTTTCTATTCATCGACACAGTTTCTCACTTGCTCTATTCATGCAGTTTCTATTCATCGTTCTATTCATCGACACAGTTTCTCACTTGCTCTACATGCGTTCTATTCATCGACACAGTTTCTCACTTCATCGTTCTATTCATCACAGTTTCTCACTTGCTCTACATGCGTTCTATTCATCGACACAGTTTCTCACTTGCTCTACATGCGTTCTATTCATCGACACAGTTTCTCACTTGCTCTACATGCGTTCTATTCATCGACACAGTTTCTCACTTGCTCTACATGCGTTCTATTCATCGACAGTTTCTCACTTGCTCTACATGCGTTCTATTCATCGACACAGTTTCTCACTTGCTCTCCCATCGTTCTATTCATCGACACAGTTTCTCACTTGCTCTACATGCGTTCTATTCATCGACACAGTTTCTCACTTGCTCTACATGCGTTCTATTCATCGACACAGTTTCTCACTTGCTCTACATGCGTTCTATTCATCGACACAGTTTCTCACAGTTTCTCACTTGCTCTACATGCGTTCTATTCATCGACACAGTTTCTCACTTGCTCTACATGCGTTCTATTCATCGACACAGTTTCTCACTTGTTCTATTCATACAGTTTCTCACTTGCTCTCTATTCATCGACGACAGTTTCTCACTTGCTCTACATGCGTTCTATTCATCGACACAGTTTCTCACTTGCTCTCTATTCATCGACAGTTTCTCACTTGCTTCATCGTTCTATTCATCGACACAGTTTCTCACTTGCTTGCTCTATTCATCGCAGTTTCTCATTCATCGTTCTATTCATCGACAGTTTCTCACTTGCTCTACATGCGTTCTATTCATCGACACAGTTTCTCACTTGCTCTACATGCGTTCTATTCATCGACACAGTTTCTCACTTGCTCTACATGCGTTCTATTCATCACAGTTTCTCACTTGCTCTACATGCGTTCTATTCATCGACACAGTTTCTCACTTGCTCTACATGCGTTCTATTCATCGACACAGTTTCTCACTTGCTCTACATGCGTTCTATTCATCGACACAGTTTCTCACTTGCTCTACATGCGTTCTATTCATCGACACAGTTTCTCACTTGCTCTACATGCGTTCTATTCATCGACACAGTTTCTCACTTGCTCTACATGCGTTCTATTCATCGACACAGTTTCTCACTTGCTCTACATGCGTTCTATTCATCGACACAGTTTCTCACTTGCTCTACATGCGTTCTATTCATCGACACAGTTTCTCACTTGCTCTATTCATCGACACGTTTTCTTATTCATCGACACAGTTTCTCACTTGCTCTACATGCGACACAGTTTCTCACTTTCTATTCATCGACACAGTTTCTCACTTGCTCTACATGCGTTCTATTCATCGACACAGTTTCTCACTTGCTCTACATGCGTTCTATTCATCGACACAGTTTCTCACTTGCTCTACATGCGTTCTATTCATCGACACAGTTTCTCACTTGCTCTACATGCGTTCTATTCATCGACACAGTTTCTCACTTGCTCTACATGCGTTCTATTCATCGACACAGTTTCTCACTTGCTCTACATGCGTTCTATTCATCGACACAGTTTCTCACTTGCTCTACATGCGTTCTATTCATCGACACAGTTTCTCATCGCGTTCTATTCATCGACAGTTTCTCACTTGCTCTACATGCGTTCTATTCATCGACACAGTTTCTCACTTGCTCTACATGCGTTCTATTCATCGACACAGTTTCTCACTTGCTCTACATGCGTTCTATTCATCGACACAGTTTCTCACTTGCTCTACATGTTCTATTCATCGACACAGTTTCTCACTTGCTCTACATGCGTTCTATTCATCGACACAGTTTCTCACTTGCTCTACATGCGTTCTATTCATCGACACAGTTTCTCACTTGCTCTACATGCGTTCTATTCATCGACACAGTTTCTCACTTGCTCTACATGCGTTCTATTCATCGACACAGTTTCTCACTTGCTCTACATGCGTTCTATTCATCGACACAGTTTCTCACTTGCTCTACATGCGTTCTATTCATCGACACAGTTTCTCACTTGCTCTACATGCGTTCTATTCATCGACACAGTTTCTCACTTGCTCTAGTTTCTCATGCTTCTATTCATTCGACACAGTTTCTCACTTGCTCTACATGCGTTCTATTCATCGACACAGTTTCTCACTTGCTCTACATGCGTTCTATTCATCGACACAGTTTCTCACTTGCTCTACATGCGTTCTATTCATCGACACAGTTTCTCACTTGCTCTACATGCGTTCTATTCATCGACACAGTTTCTCACTTGCTCTACATGCGTTCTATTCATCGACACAGTTTCTCACTTGCTCTACATGCGTTCTATTCATCGACACAGTTTCTCACTTGCTCTACATGCGTTCTATTCATCGACACAGTTTCTCACTTGCTCTACATGCGTTCTATTCATCGACACAGTTTTCTCACTTGCTCTACATCACTTGCTTCTATTCATCGACACAGTTTCTCACTTGCTCTACATGCGTTCTATTCATCGACAGTTTCTCACTTGCTCTACATGCGTTCTATTCATCGACACAGTTTCTCACTTGCTCTACATGCGTTCTATTCATCGACACAGTTTCTCACTTGCTCTACATGCGTTCTATTCATCGACACAGTTTCTCACTTGCTCTACATGCGTTCTATTCATCGACACAGTTTCTCACTTGCTCTACATGCGTTCTATTCATCGACACAGTTTCTCACTTGCTCTACATGCGTTCTATTCATCGACACAGTTTCTCACTTGCTCTCATGCGTTCTATTCACAGTTTCTCACTTGCTCTACATGCGTTCTATTCATCGACACAGTTTCTCACTTGCTCTACATGCGTTCTATTCATCGACACAGTTTCTCACTTGCTCTACATGTTCTATTCATCGACACAGTTTCTCACTTGCTCTACATGCGTTCTATTCATCGACACAGTTTCTCACTTGCTCTACATGCGTTCTATTCATCGACACAGTTTCTCACTTGCTCTACATGCGTTCTATTCATCGACACAGTTTCTCACTTGCTCTACATGCGTTCTATTCATCGACACAGTTTCTCACTTGCTCTACATGCGTTCTATTCATCGACACAGTTTCTCACTTGCTCTACATGCGTTCTATTCATCGACACAGTTTCTCAATTGCTCACAGTGCGGTCTATTCATCGACACAGTTTCTCACTTGCTCTACATGCGTTCTATTCATCGACACAGTTTCTCACTTGCTCTACATGCGTTCTATTCATCGACAGTTTCTCACTTGCTCTACATGCGTTCTATTCATCGACACAGTTTCTCACTTGCTCTACATCTATTCATCGACACAGTTTCTCACTTGCTCTACATGCGTTCTATTCATCGACACAGTTTCTCACTTGCTCTACATGCGTTCTATTCATCGACACAGTTTCTCACTTGCTCTACATGCGTTCTATTCATCGACACAGTTTCTCACTTGCTCTACATGCGTTCTATTCATCGACACAGTTTCTCACTTGCTCTACATGCGTTCTATTCATCGACACAGTTTCTCACTTGCTCTACATGCGTTCTATTCATCGACACAGTTTCTCACTTGCTCTACATGCGTTCTATTCATCGACACAGTTTCTCACTTGCTCTACATGCGTTCTATTCATCGACACAGTTTCTCACTTGCTCTACATGCGTTCTATTCATCGACACAGTTTCTCACTTGCTCTACATGCGTTCTATTCATCGACACAGTTTCTCACTTGCTCTACATGCGTTCTATTCATCGACACAGTTTCTCACTTGCTCTACATGCGTTCTATTCATCGACACAGTTTCTCACTTGCTCTACATGCGTTCTATTCATCGACACAGTTTCTCACTTGCTCTACATGCGTTCTATTCATCGACACAGTTTCTCACTTGCTCTACATGCGTTCTATTCATCGACACAGTTTCTCACTTGCTCTACATGCGTTCTATTCATCGACACAGTTTCTCACTTGCTCTACATGCGTTCTATTCATCGACACAGTTTCTCACTTGCTCTACATGCGTTCTATTCATCGACACAGTTTCTCACTTGCTCTACATGCGTTCTATTCATCGACACAGTTTCTCACTTGCTCTACATCGTTCTATTCATCGACACAGTTTCTCACTTGCTCATGCGTTCTATTCATCGACACAGTTTCTCACTTGCTCTACATGCGTTCTATTCATCGACACAGTTTCTCACTTGCTCTACATGCGTTCTATTCATCGACACAGTTTCTCACTTGCTCTTCTCTATTCATCGACACAGTTTCTCACTTGCTCTACATGCGTTCTATTCATCGACACAGTTTCTCACTTGCTCTACATGCGTTCTATTCATCGACACAGTTTCTCACTTGCTCTACATGCGTTCTATTCATCGACACAGTTTCTCACTTGCTCTACATGCGTTCTATTCATCGACACAGTTTCTCACTTGCTCTACATGCGTTCTATTCATCGACACAGTTTCTCACTTGCTCTACATGCGTTCTATTCATCGACACAGTTTCTCACTTGCTCTACATGCGTTCTATTCATCGACACAGTTTCTCACTTGCTCTACATGCGTTCTATTCATCGACACAGTTTCTCACTTGCTCTACATTCGTTCTATTCATCGACACAGTTTCTCACTTGCTCTACTGCGTTCTATTCATCGACACAGTTTCTCACTTGCTCTACATGCGTTCTATTCATCGACACAGTTTCTCACTTGCTCTACATGCGTTCTATTCATCGACACAGTTTCTCACTTGCTCTACATGCGTTCTATTCATCGACACAGTTTCTCACTTGCTCTACATGCGTTCTATTCATCGACACAGTTTCTCACTTGCTCTACATGCGTTCTATTCATCGACACAGTTTCTCACTTGCTCTACATGCTCTATTCATCGACACAGTTTATTCACTTGCTCTACAGTTCTATTCATCACAGTTTCTCTACATGCGTTCTATTCATCGACACAGTTTCTCACTTGCTCTACATGCGTTCTATTCATCGACACAGTTTCTCACTTGCTCTACATGCGTTCTATTCATCGACACAGTTTCTCACTTGCTCTACATGCGTTCTATTCATCGACACAGTTTCTCACTTGCTCTACATGCGTTCTATTCATCGACGATTCATCGACAGTTTCTCACTTGCTCTACATGCGTTCTATTCATCGACACAGTTTCTCACTTGCTCTACATGCGTTCTATTCATCGACACAGTTTCTCACTTGCTCTATTCATCGACACAGTTTCTCACTTGCTTCATGCGTTCTATTCATCACAGTTTCTCACTTGCTCTACATGCGTTCTATTCATCGACACAGTTTCTCACTTGCTCTACATCTCTATTCATCGACAGTTTCTCACTTGCTTCATCGTTCTATTCATCGACAGTTTCTCACTTGCTCTACATGCGTTTCTATTCATCGACACAGTTTCTCACTTGCTCTACATGCGTTCTATTCATCGACAGTTTCTCACTTGCTCTACATGCGTTCTATTCATCGACACAGTTTCTCACTTGCTCTACATGCGTTCTATTCATCGACACAGTTTCTCACTTGCTCTACATGCGTTCTATTCATCGACACAGTTTCTCACTTGCTCTACATGCGTTCTATTCATCGACACAGTTTCTCACTTGCTCTACATGCGTTCTATTCATCGACACAGTTTCTCACTTGCTCTACATGCGTTCTATTCATCGACACAGTTTCTCACTTGCTCTACATGCGTTCTATTCATCGACAGTTTCTCACTTGCTCTACATGCGTTCTATTCATCGACACAGTTTCTCACTTGCTCTACATGCGTTCTATTCATCGACACAGTTTCTCACTTGCTCTACATGCGTTCTATTCATCGACACAGTTTCTCACTTGCTCTACATGCGTTCTATTCATCGACACAGTTTCTCACTTGCTCTACATGCGTTCTATTCATCGACACAGTTTCTCACTTGCTCTACATGCGTTCTATTCATCGACACAGTTTCTCACTTGCTCTACATGCGTTCTATTCATCGACACAGCTTGTTCTATTCATCGACACAGTTTCTCACTTGCTCTACATGCGTTCTATTCATCGACAGTTTCTCACTTGCTCTCACATGCGTTCTATTCATCGACACAGTTTCTCACTTGCTCTACATGCGTTCTATTCATCGACACAGTTTCTCACTTGCTCTACATGCGTTCTATTCATCGACACAGTTTCTCACTTGCTCTACATGCGTTCTATTCATCGACAGTTTCTCACTTGCTCTACAGCGTTCTATTCATCGACACAGTTTCTCACTTGCTCTACATGCGTTCTATTCATCGACACAGTTTCTCACTTGCTCTACATGCGTTCTATTCATCGACACAGTTTCTCACTTGCTCTACATGCGTTCTATTCATCGACACAGTTTCTCACTTGCTCTACATGCGTTCTATTCATCGACACAGTTTCTCACTTGCTCTACATGTTCTATTCATCGACAGTTTCTCACTTGCTCTACGTTCTATTCATCGACACAGTTTCTCACTTGCTCTACATGCGTTCTATTCATCGACACAGTTTCTCACTTGCTCTACATGCGTTCTATTCATCGACACAGTTTCTCACTTGCTCTACATGCGTTCTATTCATCGACACAGTTTCTCACTTGCTCTACATGCGTTCTATTCATCGACACAGTTTCTCACTTGCTCTACATGCGTTCTATTCATCGACACAGTTTCTCACTTGCTCTACATGCGTTCTATTCATCGACACAGTTTCTCACTTGCTCTACATGCGTTCTATTCATCGACACAGTTTCTCACTTGCTCTACATGCGTTCTATTCATCGACACAGTTTCTCACTTGCGTTCTATTCATCGACATGTTTCGTTCTATTCATCGACACAGTTTCTCACTTGCTCTACATGCGTTCTATTCATCGACACAGTTTCTCACTTGCTCTACATGCGTTCTATTCATCGACACAGTTTCTCACTTGCTCTACATGCGTTCTATTCATCGACACAGTTTCTCACTTGCTCTACACGTTCTATTCATCGACACAGTTTCTCACTTGCTCTACATGCGTTCTATTCATCGACAGTTTCTCACTTTCTCATGCGTTCTATTCATCGACACAGTTTCTCACTTGCTCTACATGTTCGTTCTATTCATCGACACAGTTTCTCACTTGCTCTACATGCGTTCTATTCATCGACACAGTTTCTCACTTGCTCTACATGCGTTCTATTCATCGACACAGTTTCTCACTTGCTCTACATGCGTTCTATTCATCGACACAGTTTTTCTCATGCGTTCTATTTGCTCTGCTCATGCGTTCTATTCATCGACACAGTTTCTCACTTGCTCTACATGCGTTCTATTCATCGACACAGTTTCTCACTTGCTCTACATGCGTTCTATTCATCGTTTCTCACTTGCTCTACAGTTTCTCACTTGCTCTACATGCGTTCTATTCATCGACAGTTTCTCACTTGCTCTACATGCGTTCTATTCATCGACACAGTTTCTCACTTGCTCTACATGCGTTCTATTCATCGACACAGTTTCTCACACAGTTTCTCACTTGCTCTACATGCGTTCTATTCATCGACACAGTTTCTCACTTGCTCTACATGCGTTCTATTCATCGACACAGTTTCTCACTTGCTCTACATGCGTTCTATTCATCGACACAGTTTCTCACTTGCTCTACATGCGTTCTATTCATCGACACAGTTTCTCACTTGCTCTACATGCGTTCTATTCATCGACACAGTTTCTCACTTGCTCTACATGCGTTCTATTCATCGACACAGTTTCTCACTTGCTCTACATGCGTTCTATTCATCGACACAGTTTCTCACTTGCTCATGCGTTCTATTCATCGACACAGTTTCTCACTTTCTATTCATCGACACAGTTTCTCACTTGCTCTACATGCGTTCTATTCATCGACAGTTTCTCACTTGCTCTACATGCGTTCTATTCATCGACACAGTTTCTCACTTGCTCTACATGCGTTCTATTCATCGACACAGTTTCTCACTTGCTCTACATGCTTGCTTCTATTCATCGACACAGTTTTTCTCACTTGCTCTATTCATCGACACAGTTCTATTCATCGACACAGTTTCTCACTTGCTCTACATGCGTTCTATTCATCGACACAGTTTCTCACTTGCTCTACATGCGTTCTATTCATCGACACAGTTTCTCACTTGCTCTACATGCGTTCTATTCATCGACACAGTTTCTTTCTCACTTGCTCTACATGCGTTCTATTCATCGACACAGTTTCTCACTTGCTCTACATGCGTTCTATTCATCGACACAGTTTCTCACTTGCTCTACATGCGTTCTATTCATCGACACAGTTTCTCACTTGCTCTACATGCGTTCTATTCATCGACACAGTTTCTCACTTGCTCTACATGCGTTCTATTCATATTCATCGACAGTTTCTCACTTGCTCTACATGCGTTCTATTCATCGACACAGTTTCTCACTTGCTCTACATGCGTTCTATTCATCGACACAGTTTCTCACTTGCTCTACATGCGTTCTATTCATCGACACAGTTTCTCACTTGCTCTACATGCGTTCTATTCATCGACACAGTTTCTCACTTGCTCTACATGCGTTCTATTCATCGACACAGTTTCTCACTTGCTCTACATGCGTTCTATTCATCGACACAGTTTCTCACTTGCTCTACATGCGTTCTATTCATCGACACAGTTTCTCACTTGCTCTACATGCGTTCTATTCATCGACACAGTTTCTCACTTGCTCTATTCATCGACAGTTTCTCACTTCTCTCGTTCTATTCATCGACACAGTTTCTCACTTGCTCTACATGCGTTCTATTCATCGACACAGTTTCTCACTTGCTCTACATGCGTTCTATTCATCGACACAGTTTCTCACTTGCTCTACATGCGTTCTATTCATCGACACAGTTTCTCACTTGCTCTACATGCGTTCTATTCATCGACACAGTTTCTCACTTGCTCTACATGCGTTCTATTCATCGACACAGTTTCTCACTTGCTCTACATGCGTTCTATTCATCGACACAGTTTCTCACTTGCTCTACATGCGTTCTATTCATCGACACAGTTTCTCACTTGCTCTACATGCTTTCTATTCATCGACAGTTTCTCACTTGCTCTACATGCGTTCTATTCATCGACACAGTTTCTCACTTGCTCTACATGCGTTCTATTCATCGACACAGTTTCTCACTTGCTCTACATGCGTTCTATTCATCGACACAGTTTCTCACTTGCTCTACATGCGTTCTATTCATCGACACAGTTTCTCACTTGCTCTACATGCGTTCTATTCATCGACACAGTTTCTCACTTGCTCTACATCGTTCTATTCATCGACACAGTTTCTCACTTGCTCTACATGCGTTCTATTCATCGACACAGTTTCTCACTTGCTCTACATGCGTTCTATTCATCGACACAGTTTCTCACTTGCTCTACATGCGTTCTATTCATCGACAGTTTCTCACTTGCTCTACATGCGTTCTATTCATCGACACAGTTTCTCACTTGCTCTACATGCGTTCTATTCATCGACACAGTTTCTCACTTGCTCTACATGCGTTCTATTCATCGACACAGTTTCTCACTTGCTCTACATGCGTTCTATTCATCGACACAGTTTCTCACTTGCTCTACATGCGTTCTATTCATCGACACAGTTTCTCACTTGCTCTACATGCGTTCTATTCATCGACACAGTTTCTCACTTGCTCTTGCGTTCTATTCATCGACACAGTTTCTCATTCATTCGACACAGTTTTTCACTTGCTCTACATGCGTTCTATTCATCGACACAGTTTCTCACTTGCTCTACATGCTTTCTATTCATCGACACAGTTTCTCACTTGCTCTACATGCGTTCTATTCATCGACAGTTTCTCACTTGCTCTACATGCGTTCTATTCATCGACACAGTTTCTCACTTGCTCTACATGCGTTCTATTCATCGACACAGTTTCTCACTTGCTCTATTCATCGCAGTTTCTCACTTCTACATCGACACAGTTTCTCACTTGCTCTACATGCGTTCTATTCATCGACACAGTTTCTCACTTGCTCTACATGCGTTCTATTCATCGACACAGTTTCTCACTTGCTCTACATGCGTTCTATTCATCGACACAGTTTCTCACTTGCTCTACATGCGTTCTATTCATCGACACAGTTTCTCACTTGCTCTACATGCGTTCTATTCATCGACAGTTTCTCACTTGCTCTACATGCGTTCTATTCATCGACACAGTTTCTCACTTGCTCTACATGCGTTCTATTCATCGACACAGTTTCTCACTTGCTCTACATCGTTCTATTCATCGACACAGTTTCTCACTTGCTCTACATGCGTTCTATTCATCGACACAGTTTCTCACTTGCTCGTTCTATTCATCGACACAGTTTTCTTCTATTCATCGACACAGTTTCTCACTTGCTCTACATGCGTTCTATTCATCGACACAGTTTCTCACTTGCTCTACATGCGTTCTATTCATCGACACAGTTTCTCACTTGCTCTACATGCGTTCTATTCATCGACACAGTTTCTCACTTGCTCTACATCGTTCTATTCATCGACACAGTTTCTCACTTGCTCTACATGCGTTCTATTCATCGACACAGTTTCTCACTTGCTCTACATGCGTTCTATTCATCGACACAGTTTCTCACTTGCTCTACATGCGTTCTATTCATCGACACAGTTTCTCACTTGCTCTACATGCGTTCTATTCATCGACACAGTTTCACTTGCTCACTTGCTCTTCATGCAGTTTCTATTCATCGACACAGTTTCTCACTTGCTCTACATGCGTTCTATTCATCGACACAGTTTCTCACTTGCTCATCGTTCTATTCATCGACACAGTTTCTCACTTGCTCTACATGCGTTCTATTCATCGACACAGTTTCTCACTTGCTCTACATGCGTTCTATTCATCGACACAGTTTCTCACTTGCTCTACATGCGTTCTATTCATCGACACAGTTTCTCACTTGCTCTACATGCGTTCTATTCATCGACAGTTTCTCACTTGCTCTACATGCGTTCTATTCATCGACACAGTTTCTCACTTGCTCTACATGCGTTCTATTCATCGACACAGTTTCTCACTTGCTACATGCGTTCTATTCATCGACACAGTTTCTCACTTGCTCTACATGCGTTCTATTCATCGACACAGTTTCTCACTTGCTCTACATGCGTTCTATTCATCGACACAGTTTCTCACTTGCTCTACATGCGTTCTATTCATCGACACAGTTTCTCACTTGCTCTACATGCGTTCTATTCATCGACACAGTTTCTCACTTGCTCTACATGCGTTCTATTCATCGACACAGTTTCTCACTTGCTCTACATGCGTTCTATTCATCGACACAGTTTCTCACTACATGCGTTCTATTCATCGACACAGTTTCTCACTTGCTCTACATGCGTTCTATTCATCGACACAGTTTCTCACTTGCTCTACATGCGTTCTATTCATCGACAGTTTCTCACTTGCTCTACATGCGTTCTATTCATCGACACAGTTTCTCACTTGCTCTACATGCGTTCTATTCATCGACACAGTTTCTCACTTGCTCTACATGCGTTCTATTCATCGACACAGTTTCTCACTTGCTCTACATGCGTTCTATTCATCGACACAGTTCACTTGCTTCATCGTTCTATTCATCGACACAGTTTCTCACTTGCTCTACATGCGTTCTATTCATCGACACAGTTTCTCACTTGCTCTACATGCGTTCTATTCATCGACACAGTTTCTCACTTGCTCTACATGCGTTCTATTCATCGACACAGTTTCTCACTTGCTCTACATGCGTTCTATTCATCGACACAGTTTCTCACTTGCTCTACATGCGTTCTATTCATCGACACAGTTTCTCACTTGCTCTACATGCGTTCTATTCATCGACACAGTTTCTCACTTGCTCTACATGCGTTCTATTCATCGACACAGTTTCTCACTTGCTCTACATGCGTTCTATTCATCGACACAGTTTCTCACTTGCTCTACATGCGTTCTATTCATCGACACAGTTTCTCACTTGCTCTACATGCGTTCTATTCATCGACACAGTTTCTCACTTGCTCTACATGCGTTCTATTCATCGACACAGTTTCTCACTTGCTCTACATGCGTTCTATTCATCGACACAGTTTCTCACTTGCTCTACATGCGTTCTATTCATCGACACAGTTTCTCACTTGCTCTACATGCGTTCTATTCATCGACACAGTTTCTCACTTGCTCTCTATTCATCGACACAGTTTCTCACTTGCTCTACATGCGTTCTATTCATCGACACAGTTTCTCACTTGCTCTACATGCGTTCTATTCATCGACACAGTTTCTCACTTGCTCTACATGCGTTCTATTCATCGACACAGTTTCTCACTTGCTCTACATGCGTTCTATTCATCGACACAGTTTCTCACTTGCTCTACATGCGTTCTATTCATCGACACAGTTTCTCACTTGCTCTACATGCGTTCTATTCATCGACACAGTTTCTCACTTGCTCTACATGCGTTCTATTCATCGACACAGTTTCTCACTTGCTCTACATGCGTTCTATTCATCGACACAGTTTCTCACTTGCTCTACATGCGTTCTATTCATCGACACAGTTTCTCACTTGCTCTACATGCGTTCTATTCATCGACACAGTTTCTCACTTGCTCTACATGCGTTCTATTCATCGACACAGTTTCTCACTTGCTCTACATGCGTTCTATTCATCGACACAGTTTTTTCACATGCGTTCTATTCATCGACACAGTTTCTCACTTGCTTCATGCGTTCTATTCATCACAGTTTCTCACTTGCTCTACATGCGTTCTATTCATCGACACAGTTTCTCACTTGCTCTACATGCGTTCTATTCATCGACACAGTTTCTCACTTGCTCTACATGCGTTCTATTCATCGACACAGTTTCTCACTTGCTCTACATGCGTTCTATTCATCGACTTGCTCACAGTTTCTCACTTGCTCTACATGCGTTCTATTCATCGACACAGTTTCTCACTTGCTCTACATGCGTTCTATTCATCGACACAGTTTCTCACTTGCTCTCATGCGTTCTATTCATCGACAGTTTCTCACTTGCTCTACATGCGTTCTATTCATCGACACAGTTTCTCACTTGCTCTACATGCGTTCTATTCATCGACACAGTTTCTCACTTGCTCTACATGCGTTCTATTCATCGACACAGTTTCTCACTTGCTCTACATGCGTTCTATTCATCGACACAGTTTCTCACTTGCTCTACATGCTTTCTATTCATCGACAAAGTTTTTCACTTGCTCTACATGCGTTCTATTCATCGACAGTTTCTCACTTGCTCTACATGCGTTCTATTCATCGACACAGTTTCTCACTTGCTCTACATGCGTTCTATTCATCGACACAGTTTCTCACTTGCTCTACATGCTCTATTCATGTTTCTCACTTGCTCTACATCTATTCATCGACACAGTTTCTCACTTGCTCTACATGCGTTCTATTCATCGACACAGTTTCTCACTTGCTCTACATGCGTTCTATTCATCGACACAGTTTCTCACTTGCTCTACATGCGTTCTATTCATCGACACAGTTTCTCACTTGCTCTACATGCGTTCTATTCATCGACACAGTTTCTCACTTGCTCTACATGCGTTCTATTCATCGACACAGTTTCTCACTTGCTCTACATGCGTTCTATTCATCGACACAGTTTCTCACTTGCTCTACATGCGTTCTATTCATCGACACAGTTTCTCACTTGCTCTACATGCGTTCTATTCATCGACACAGTTTCTCACTTGCTCACAGTTCTATTCATCGACAGTTTCTCACTTGCTCTACATGCGTTCTATTCATCGACACAGTTTCTCACTTGCTCTACATGCGTTCTATTCATCGACACAGTTTCTCACTTGCTCTACATGCGTTCTATTCATCGACACAGTTTCTCACTTGCTCTACATGCGTTCTATTCATCGACACAGTTTCTCACTTGCTCTACATGCGTTCTATTCATCGACACAGTTTCTCACTTGCTCTACATGCGTTCTATTCATCGACACAGTTTCTCACTTGCTCTACATGCGTTCTATTCATCGACACAGTTTCTCACTTGCTCTACATGCGTTCTATTCATCGACACAGTTTCTCACTTGCTCTACATGCGTTCTATTCATCGACACAGTTTCTCACTTGCTCTACATGCGTTCTATTCATCGACACAGTTTCTCACTTGCTCTACATGCGTTCTATTCATCGACACAGTTTCTCACTTGCTCTACATGCGTTCTATTCATCGACAGTTTCTCACTTGCTCTACATGCGTTCTATTCATCGACACAGTTTCTCACTTGCTCTACATGCGTTCTATTCATCGACACAGTTTCTCACTTGCTCTACATGCGTTCTATTCATCGACACAGTTTCTCACTTGCTCTACATGCGTTCTATTCATCGACACAGTTTCTCACTTGCTCTAGTTTCTCATGCTCTACATGTTCTATTCATCGACACAGTTTCTCACTTGCTCTACATGCGTTCTATTCATCGACACAGTTTCTCACTTGCTCTACATGCGTTCTATTCATCGACACAGTTTCTCACTTGCTCTACATGCGTTCTATTCATCGACACAGTTTCTCACTTGCTCTACATGCGTTCTATTCATCGACACAGTTTCTCACTTGCTCTACATGCGTTCTATTCATCGACACAGTTTCTCACTTGCTCTACATGCGTTCTATTCATCGACACAGTTTCTCACTTGCTCTACATGCGTTCTATTCATCGACACAGTTTCTCACTTGCTCTACATGCGTTCTATTCATCGACACAGTTTCTCACTTGCTCTACATCGTTCTATTCATCGACAGTTTCTCACTTGCTCTACATGCGTTCTATTCATCGACACAGTTTCTCACTTGCTCTACATGCGTTCTATTCATCGACACAGTTTCTCACTTGCTCTACATGCGTTCTATTCATCGACACAGTTTCTCACTTGCTCTACATGCGTTCTATTCATCGACACAGTTTCTCACTTGCTCATCGACAGTTTCTCATGCGTTCTATTCATCGACACAGTTTCTCACTTGCTCTACATGCGTTCTATTCATCGACACAGTTTCTCACTTGCTCTAGTTTCTCATGCGTTCTATTCATCGACACAGTTTCTCACTTGCTCTACATGCGTTCTATTCATCGACACAGTTTCTCACTTGCTCTACATGCGTTCTATTCATCGACACAGTTTCTCACTTGCTCTACATGCGTTCTATTCATCGACACAGTTTCTCACTTGCTCTACATGCGTTCTATTCATCGACACAGTTTCTCACTTGCTCTACATGCGTTCTATTCATCGACACAGTTTCTCACTTGCTCTACATGCGTTCTATTCATCGACACAGTTTCTCACTTGCTCTACAGTTCTATTCATCGACAGTTTCTCACTTGCTCTACATGCGTTCTATTCATCGACACAGTTTCTCACTTGCTCTACATGCGTTCTATTCATCGACACAGTTTCTCACTTGCTCTACATGCGTTCTATTCATCGACACAGTTTCTCACTTGCTCTACATGCGTTCTATTCATCGACACAGTTTCTCACTTGCTCTACATGCGTTCTATTCATCGACACAGTTTCTCACTTGCTCACAGTTCTATTTCGACACAGTTTCTCACTTGCTCTACATGCGTTCTATTCATCGACACAGTTTCTCACTTGCTCTACATGCGTTCTATTCATCGACAGTTTCTCACTTGCTCTACATGCGTTCTATTCATCGACACAGTTTCTCACTTGCTCTACATGCGTTCTATTCATCGACACAGTTTCTCACTTGCTCTACATGCGTTCTATTCATCGACACAGTTTCTCACTTGCTCTACATGCGTTTCTATTCATCGACACAGTTTTCACTTGCTCTACATGCGTTCTATTCATCGACACAGTTTCTCGTTCTATTCATCGACACAGTTTCTCACTTGCTCTACATGCGTTCTATTCATCGACACAGTTTCTCACTTGCTCTACATGCGTTCTATTCATCGACAGTTTCTCAGTTTCTCACATTGCTCTACATGCGTTCTATTCATCGACACAGTTTCTCACTTGCTCTACATGCGTTCTATTCATCGACACAGTTTCTCACTTGCTCTACATGCGTTCTATTCATCGACACAGTTTCTCACTTGCTCTACATGCGTTCTATTCATCGACACAGTTTCTCACTTGCTCTACATGCGTTCTATTCATCGACACAGTTTCTCACTTGCTCTACATGCGTTCTATTCATCGACACAGTTTCTCACTTGCTCTACATGCGTTCTATTCATCGACACAGTTTCTCACTTGCTCTACATGCGTTCTATTCATCGACACAGTTTCTCACTTGCTCTACATGCGTTTTTCTATTCATCGACACAGTTTCTCACTTGCTCTACATGCGTTCTATTCATGCTCTATGCGTTCTATTCATCGACACAGTTTCTCACTTGCTCTACATGCGTTCTATTCATCGACACAGTTTCTCACTTGCTCTACATGCGTTCTATTCATCGACACAGTTTCTCACTTGCTCTACATGCGTTCTATTCATCGACACAGTTTCTCACTTGCTCTACTTGCTCTATTCATCGACACAGTTTCTCACTTGCTCATGCGTTCTATTCATCGACACAGTTTCTCACTTGCTCTACATGCGTTCTATTCATCGACACAGTTTCTCACTTGCTCTACATGCGTTCTATTCATCGACACAGTTTCTCACTTGCTCTACATGCGTTCTATTCATCGACACAGTTTCTCACTTGCTCTACATGCGTTCTATTCTAGTTTCTCACTTGCTCTACATGCGTTCTATTCATCGACACAGTTTCTCACTTGCTCTACATGCGTTCTATTCATCGACACAGTTTCTCACTTGCTCTACATGCGTTCTATTCATCGACACAGTTTCTCACTTGCTCTACATGCGTTCTATTCATCGACACAGTTTCTCACTTGCTCTACATGCGTTCTATTCATCGACACAGTTTCTCACTTGCTCTACATGCGTTCTATTCATCGACAGTTTCAGTTTCTCTATTCTTGCTCTCACTTGCTCGTTCTATTCATCGACACAGTTTCTCACTTGCTCTACATGCGTTCTATTCATCGACACAGTTTCTCACTTGCTCTACATGCGTTCTATTCATCGACACAGTTTCTCACTTGCTCTACATGCGTTCTATTCATCGACACAGTTTCTCACTTGCTCTACATGCGTTCTATTCATCGACACAGTTTCTCACTTGCTCTACATGCGTTCTATTCATCGACACAGTTTCTCACTTGCTCTACATGCGTTCTATTCATCGACACAGTTTCTCACTTGCTCTACATGCGTTCTATTCATCGACACAGTTTCTCACTTGCTCTACATGCGTTCTATTCATCGACACAGTTTCTCACTTGCTCTACATGCGTTCTATTCATCGACACAGTTTCTCACTTGCTCTACATGCGTTCTATTCATCGACACAGTTTCTCACTTGCTCTACATGCGTTCTATTCATCGACACAGTTTCTCACTTGCTCTACATGCGTTCTATTCATCGACACAGTTTCTCACTTGCTCTACATGCGTTCTATTCATCGACACAGTTTCTCACTTGCTCTACATGCGTTCTATTCATCGACACAGTTTCTCACTTGCTCTACATGCGTTCTATTCATCGACACAGTTTCTCACTTGCTCTACATGCGTTCTATTCATCGACACAGTTTCTCACTTGCTCTACATGCGTTCTATTCATCGACACAGTTTCTCACTTGCTCTACATGCGTTCTATTCATCGACACAGTTTCTCACTTGCTCTACATGCGTTCTATTCATCGACACAGTTTCTCACTTGCTCTACATGCGTTCTATTCATCGACACAGTTTCTCACTTGCTCTACATGCGTTCTATTCATCGACACAGTTTCTCACTTGCTCTACATGCGTTCTATTCATCGACACAGTTTCTCACTTGCTCTACATGCGTTCTATTCATCGACACAGTTTCTCACTTGCTCTACATGCGTTCTATTCATCGACACAGTTTCTCACTTGCTCTACATGCGTTCTATTCATCGACACAGTTTCTCACTTGCTCACAGTTTCTCACTTGCTCTACATGCGTTCTATTCATCGACACAGTTTCTCACTTGCTCTACATGCGTTCTATTCATCGACACAGTTTCTCACTTGCTCTACATGCGTTCTATTCATCGACACAGTTTCTCACTTGCTCTACATGCGTTCTATTCATCGACACAGTTTCTTTCTCACTTGCAGTTTCTACTTGCTCTACATGCGTTCTATTCATCGACACAGTTTCTCACTTGCTCTACATGCGTTCTATTCATCGACACAGTTTCTCACTTGCTCTACATGCGTTCTATTCATCGACACAGTTTCTCACTTGCTCTACATGCGTTCTATTCATCGACAGTTTCTCACTTGCTCTACATGCGTTCTATTCACACAGTTTCTCACTTGCTCTACATGCGTTCTATTCATCGACACAGTTTCTCACTTGCTCTACGTTCTCTATTCATCGACACAGTTTCTCACTTGCTCTACATGCGTTCTATTCATCGACACAGTTTCTCACTTGCTCTACATGCGTTCTATTCATCGACACAGTTTCTCACTTGCTCTACATGCGTTCTATTCATCGACACAGTTTCTCACTTGCTCTACATGCGTTCTATTCATCGACACAGTTTCTCACTTGCTTCATGCGTTCTATTCATCGACACAGTTTCTCACTTGCTCTACATGCGTTCTATTCATCGACACAGTTTCTCACTTGCTCTACATGCGTTCTATTCATCGACACAGTTTCTCACTTGCTCTACATGCGTTCTATTCATCGACAGTTTCTCACTTGCTCTACATGCGTTCTATTCATCGACACAGTTTCTCACTTGCTCTACATGCGTTCTATTCATCGACATCGACACAGTTTCTCACTTGCTCTACATGCGTTCTATTCATCGACACAGTTTCTCACTTGCTCTACATGCGTTCTATTCATCGACAGTTTCTCACTTGCTCTACATCGTTCTATTCATCACAGTTTCTCACTTGCTCTACATGCGTTCTATTCATCGACACAGTTTCTCACTTGCTCTACATGCGTTCTATTCATCGACACAGTTTCTCACTTGCTCTACATGCGTTCTATTCATCGACACAGTTTCTCACTTGCTCTACATGCGTTCTATTCATCGACACAGTTTCTCACTTGCTCTACATGCGTTCTATTCATCGACACAGTTTCTCACTTGCTCTACATGCGTTCTATTCATCGACAGTTTCTCACTTGCTCTACATGCGTTCTATTCATCGACACAGTTTCTCACTTGCTCTACATGCGTTCTATTCATCGACACAGTTTCTCACTTGCTCTATTCATCGACACAGTTTCTCATTCATCGTTCTATTCACAGTTTCTCACTTGCTTGTTCTATTCATCGACACAGTTTCTCACTTGCTCTACATGCGTTCTATTCATCGACACAGTTTCTCACTTGCTCTACATGCGTTCTATTCATCGACACAGTTTCTCACTTGCTCTACATGCGTTCTATTCATCGACACAGTTTCTCACTTGCTCTACATGCGTTCTATTCATCGACACAGTTTCTCACTTGCTCTACATGCGTTCTATTCATCGACACAGTTTCTCACTTGCTCTACATGCGTTCTATTCATCGACACAGTTTCTCACTTGCTCTACATGCGTTCTATTCATCGACAGTTTCTCACTTGCTCTACATGCGTTCTATTCATCGACACAGTTTCTCACTTGCTCTACATGCGTTCTATTCATCGACACAGTTTCTCACTTGCTCTACATCGTTCTATTCATCGACACAGTTTCTCACTTGCTCTACATGCGTTCTATTCATCGACACAGTTTCTCACTTGCTCTACATGCGTTCTATTCATCAGACACAGTTCTTTCTCACTTGCTCTACATGCGTTCTATTCATCGACACAGTTTCTCACTTGCTCTACATGCGTTCTATTCATCGACACAGTTTCTCACTTGCTCTACATGCGTTCTATTCATCGACACAGTTTCTCACTTGCTCTACATGCGTTCTATTCATGACAGTTTCTCACTTGCTCTCATCGTTCTATTCATCGACACAGTTTCTCACTTGCTCTACATGCGTTCTATTCATCGACACAGTTTCTCACTTGCTCTACATGCGTTCTATTCATCGACACAGTTTCTCACTTGCTCTACATGCGTTCTATTCATCGTTTCTCACACAGTTTCTCACTTGCTCTACATGCGTTCTATTCATCGACACAGTTTCTCACTTGCTCTACATGCGTTCTATTCATCGACACAGTTTCTCACTTGCTCTACATGCGTTCTATTCATCGACACAGTTTCTCACTTGCTCTACATGCGTTCTATTCATCGACACAGTTTCTCACTTGCTCTACATGCGTTCTATTCATCGACACAGTTTCTCACTTGCTCTACATGCGTTCTATTCATCGACACAGTTTCTCACTTGCTCTACATGCGTTCTATTCATCGACACAGTTTCTCACTTGCTCTACATGCGTTCTATTCATCGACACAGTTTCTCACTTGCTCTACATCGTTCTATTCATTCGACACAGTTTCTCACTTGCTCTACATGCGTTCTATTCATCGACACAGTTTCTCACTTGCTCTACATGCGTTCTATTCATCGACACAGTTTCTCACTTGCTCTACATGCGTTCTATTCATCGACAGTTTCTCACTTGCTCTACATGCGTTCTATTCATCGACACAGTTTCTATTCATCGACACAGTTTCTCACTTGCTCTACATGCGTTCTATTCTAGTTTTCATCGATTCATCGACACAGTTTCTCACTTGCTCTACATGCGTTCTATTCATCGACACAGTTTCTCACTTGCTCTACATGCGTTCTATTCATCGACACAGTTTCTCACTTGCTCTACATGCGTTCTATTCATCGACACAGTTTCTCACTTACATGCGTTCTATTCATCGACACAGTTTTCTTATTCATCGACATCGACAGTTTCTCACTTGCTCTACATGCGTTCTATTCATCGACACAGTTTCTCACTTGCTCTACATGCGTTCTATTCATCGACACAGTTTCTCACTTGCTCTACATGCGTTCTATTCATCGACACAGTTTCTCACTTGCTCTACATGCGTTCTATTCATCGACACAGTTTCTCACTTGCTCTACATGCGTTCTATTCATCGACAGTTTCTCACTTGCTCTACATGCGTTCTATTCATCGACACAGTTTCTCACTTGCTCTACATGCGTTCTATTCATCGACACAGTTTCTCACTTGCTCTACATGCGTTTCTATTCATCGACACAGTTTCTCACTTGCTCTACATGCGTTCTATTCATCGACAGTTTCTCACTTGCTCACAGTTTCTCACTTGCTCTACATGCGTTCTATTCATCGACACAGTTTCTCACTTGCTCTACATGCGTTCTATTCATCGACACAGTTTCTCACTTGCTCTACATGCGTTCTATTCATCGACACAGTTTCTCACTTGCTCTACATGCGTTCTATTCATCGACACAGTTTCTCACTTGCTCTCATCGTTCTATTCATCGACACAGTTTCTCACTTGCTCTACATGCGTTCTATTCATCGACACAGTTTCTCACTTGCTCTACATGCGTTCTATTCATCGACACAGTTTCTCACTTGCTCTACATGCGTTCTATTCATCGACACAGTTTCTCACTTGCTCTACATGCGTTCTATTCATCGACACAGTTTCTCACTTGCTCTACATGCGTTCTATTCATCGACACAGTTTCTCACTTGCTCTACATGCGTTCTATTCATCGACACAGTTTCTCACTTGCTCTACATGCGTTCTATTCATCGACACAGTTTCTCACTTGCTCTACATGCGTTCTATTCATCGACACAGTTTCTCACTTGCTCTACATGCGTTCTATTCATCGACACAGTTTCTCACTTGCTCTACATGCGTTCTATTCATCGACACAGTTTCTCACTTGCTCTACATGCGTTCTATTCATCGACACAGTTTCTCACTTGCTCTACATGCGTTCTATTCATCGACACAGTTTCTCACTTGCTCTACATGTTCTATTCATCACAGTTTCTCACTTGCTCTACATGCGTTCTATTCATCGACACAGTTTCTCACTTGCTCTACATGCGTTCTATTCATCGACACAGTTTCTCACTTGCTCTACATGCGTTCTATTCATCGACACAGTTTCTCACTTGCTCTACATGCGTTCTATTCGATCGACAGTTTCTCACTTGCTCTACATGCGTTCTATTCATCGACACAGTTTCTCACTTGCTCTACATGCGTTCTATTCATCGACACAGTTTCTCACTTGCTCTACATGCGTTCTATTCATCGACACAGTTTCTCACTTGCTCTACATGCGTTCTATTCATCGACACAGTTTCTCACTTGCTCTACATGCGTTCTATTCATCGACACAGTTTCTCACTTGCTCTACATGCGTTCTATTCATCGACACAGTTTCTCACTTGCTCTACATGCGTTCTATTCATCGACACAGTTTCTCACTTGCTCTACATGCGTTCTATTCATCGACACAGTTTCTCACTTGCTCTACAGTTCTATTCATCGACACAGTTTCTCACTTGCGTTCTACATCGACACAGTTTCTCATTCATCGACACAGTTTCTCACTTGCTCTACATGCGTTCTATTCATCGACACAGTTTCTCATGCGTTCTATTCATGACACAGTTTCTCACATGCGTTCTATTCATCGACACAGTTTCTCACTTGCTCTACATGCGTTCTATTCATCGACACAGTTTCTCACTTGCTCTACATGCGTTCTATTCATCGACACAGTTTCTCACTTGCTCTACATGCGTTCTATTCATCGACACAGTTTCTCACTTGCTCTACATGCGTTCTATTCATCGACACAGTTTCTCACTTGCTCTACATGCGTTCTATTCATCGACACAGTTTCTCACTTGCTCTACATGCGTTCTATTCATCGACACAGTTTCTCACTTGCTCTACATGCGTTCTATTCATCGACACAGTTTCTCACTTGTTCTATTCATACATGCGTTCTATTCATCGACACAGTTTCTCACTTGCTCTACAGTTCTATTCATCGACACAGTTTCTCACTTGCTCTACATGCGTTCTATTCATCGACACAGTTTCTCACTTGCTCTACATGCGTTCTATTCATCGACACAGTTTCTCACTTGCTCTACATGCGTTCTATTCATCGACACAGTTTCTCACTTGCTCTACATGCGTTCTATTCATCGACACAGTTTCTCACTTGCTCTACATGCGTTCTATTCATCGACAGTTTCTCACTTGCTCTACATGCGTTCTATTCATCGACACAGTTTCTCACTTGCTCTACATGCGTTCTATTCATCGACACAGTTTCTCACTTGCTCTACATGCGTTCTATTCATCGACACAGTTTCTCACTTGCTCTACATGCGTTCTATTCATCGACACAGTTTCTCACTTGCTCTACATGCGTTCTATTCATCGACACAGTTTCTCACTTGCTCTACATGCGTTCTATTCATCGACACAGTTTCTCACTTGCGTTCTATTCATCGACACAGTTTCTCACTTGCTTCATGCGTTCTATTCATCGACACAGTTTCTCACTTGCTCTACATGCGTTCTATTCATCGACACAGTTTCTCACTTGCTCTACATGCGTTCTATTCATCGACACAGTTTCTCACTTGCTCTACATGCGTTCTATTCATCGACACAGTTTCTCACTTGCTCTACATGCGTTCTATTCATCGACACAGTTTCTCACTTGCTCTACATGCGTTCTATTCATCGACACAGTTCGACACAGTTTCTCACTTGCTCTACATGCGTTCTATTCATCGACACAGTTTCTCACTTGCTCTACATGCGTTCTATTCATCGACAGTTTCTCACTTGCTCTACATTTCTATTCATCGACACAGTTTCTCACTTGCTCTACTCTATTCATGACACAGTTTCTATTCATCGTTCTATTCATCGACACAGTTTCTCACTTGCTCTACATGCGTTCTATTCATCGACACAGTTTCTCACTTGCTCTACATGCGTTCTATTCATCGACACAGTTTCTCACTTGCTCTACATCGTTCTATTCACGACACAGTTTCTCACTTGCTCTTGCGTTCTATTCATCGACACAGTTTCTCACTTGTTCTACATGCGTTCTATTCATCGACACAGTTTCTCACTTGCTCTACATGCGTTCTATTCATCGACACAGTTTCTCACTTGCTCTACATGCGTTCTATTCATCGACACAGTTTCTCACTTGCTCTACATGCGTTCTATTCATCGACACAGTTTCTCACTTGCTCTACATGCGTTCTATTCATCGACACAGTTTCTCACTTGCTCTACATGCGTTCTATTCATCGACAGTTTCTCACTTGCTCTACATGTGTTCTATTCATCGACACAGTTTCTCACTTGCTCTACATGCGTTCTATTCATCGACACAGTTTCTCACTTGCTCTACATGCGTTCTATTCATCGACACAGTTTTTCACTTGCTCTACATGCGTTCTATTCATCGACACATTCAATTGGGGATCATCAGCAAGCATATATCTTGAAGCAAATACAATACATTTCGTTTTAGAAATGTTCAACACCAATTTGTTCATATCAACCCACTCAGACTCCATTCTTAGTTCACTGCTCAGTACATCTGTTAGCTCATTACATTCTGATGCTGCGCTATACATTGTAGAGTCATCAGCAAACATGACATCTCTTGCTTTATTTATGATTGAAGTTAAATCATTAGTAAAGATAGATTAGAGAAGTGGGCCTAGGCAACTTCTGAGCACTTGTTGGCTCCTTTTCCTTCACTCTGCAGTCTGACTCCATCTCAATTTGGTTGAGGTCGGGGGATTGTGGAGGCCAGGTCATCTGATGCAGCACTCCATCACTCTCCTTCTTGGTAAAATAGCCCTTACACAACCTGGAGGTGTGTGGGATCATTGTCCTGTTGAAAAACAAATGATAGTCCCACTAAGCCCAAACCAGATGAGATGGCGTATCGCTGCAGAATGCTGTGGTGCCATGCTGGTTAATTGTGCCTTGAATTCTAAATAAATCACAGACAGTTTCACCATCAAAGCACCCTCACACCATAACACCTCCTCCTCCATGCTTTACAGTGGGAAATACACATGCAGAGATAATCCGTTCACCCACACCACATTTCACAAAGACACGGCGGTTGGAACCAAAAATCTCCCATTTGGACTCCAGACAAAGGACACATTTCCACCGGTCTAATGTCCATTGCTCGTGTTTCTTGGCCCATGCAAGTCTCTTCTTCTTGTTGGTGTCCTTTAGTACGGGTTTATTTGCAGCAATTCGACCATGAAGCCCTGATTGAAACATTCTCCTCTGAACATTTGATTTTGAAATGTGTCTGTTATTTGAACTCTGTGAAGCATTTATTTGGTCTGCAATTTCTGAGGCTGGTATCTCGAATAAACTTATCTGCAGCAGAGGTAACTCTGGGTCTTCCATTCCTGTGGCGGTCCTCATGAGAGCCAGTTTCATCATAGTGCTTGATAGTTTTTGCAACTGCACTTGAAGAAACTTTCAAAGTTCTTGAAATGTTCTATTTTGACTCACCTACCTTGTCACAACACAGCTGATTGACTAAAACTGATTAAGAAAGAAAGAAATTCCACAAATTATCTTTTTAGAAGGAACACCTGTTAATTGAAATGCATTCCAGGTGACTACCTCATGAAGAGAATGCCAAGAGTGTGCAAAGCTGTCATCAAGGTAAAGGGTGGCTATTGGAAGAATCTCAAATATAAAATATATTTTGATTTATTTAACACTTTTTTAGTTACTACATGATTCCATATGTGTTATTTCATAGTTTTGATGTCATCACTATTATTCTACAATGTAGAAAATAATAAAAATAAAGAAGAGTCCTTGAATGAGTAGGGTGTTCTAAAATGTCTTTATCGGTAGTGAAGTACTCTATCTTTGACCAGAGCCCAATGGGTTTCCCTATGGGACCTGGTCAAAATTTGTGCACTATATAGGACAAAGAGTGCCATTTAAGACCCACACATTGAAAGCGCTTGAGCCTATACACTACCACCTCAGCAAACAGCTCTGTGTTGTTCAACTCCTAATGAACAATCAGCAGGTCATATTATTACATGTATGAGATTCATTTACTCCAAGCAGCAGCACACAGTGATGTAATTACAAGGAAATCAATGTCTCCCTGCTTGTGATTTCCAGATGGACCGGAGGACAGAGTGTGTCTCCCAAATGACACAATTCCCTATATAGTGCACTACTTTTGACCAAGGTCCATAGGGACACATGGTGTATGCTAAGCAACTTTGGCTAAACTCTGCTGCTCTGCTCCTCTCACAATACAACTGCTGACCTTGCTGTCGTAAGAGAGCCAGCCAGGAAGCCACATGCAGCCAAATGGTGGTGGCTGGGGTTGTTTATCAAACCTTTATCATGCTGCTCACACACACGCGCACACAAATGTAGACACATGCACACACAAAAAAATGTACTTTCACACACACACGCACCAGACAGTGACACCAGTGTCAGACAGACAGAGAGGGAGCGTGTCGTATCCTCTCTCTCCCAGCCACCGCCTGATAACCTTTTCATGACAAGTCTCAAATAGCACCCTATTCCCGACACAGTTAACTACTTTTGACCAGGGCCCCAAAATAGTGCACTATGTAGGGAATAGGGTGCCATTTGGGACAGAGCCTATCTCTCGGCTGGGGGCAGCAGGAGGAGAAATGGGTTGGGTTTCATTTTGGAGAAAAGCTGTTATAACATGTTCAGACGATCTTCAATTGCTTGGACAAAAATAAATGATGTAAATGTATATTTAGTCATATCTGACCATAAAACAATTTGAGGTTAATGGCTACTTTAGCTGACTGAACTCCACTCCATGGTAAAGGTATTACTAATGAACTCCACCAACAGAGTGGAGCAGAGACCAGGCATTGTTGAATTTAGCTCTGACTACATAAATTGGCCCAAGGTCAATACTTTCATACTTTTTCCATAAACTTTAATCAAATACAACCACCGACTGTTCGCTCATTGCTGTTGCTCTAAGATGGCAACTCAGCGGAAATACGCATGCGCCAATTGAATCTCAACAAGGAAACAATCGGTGGTTGTATTCGATTAACATTTATTGAAAAAGTATGGATTTCAGCAAACAAATATAGGCACGCAAATACGAAGGACAAACATAGGCACAAGTTAAGTGTTTCCTCATTTACATTTTTGGAGGTATTGACCTTGGGGCGAATTGATGCAGTCAGAGCTGAATTCCACAAAGTCTTCCCAACTTGGCACACTACATCATTTCAACATGGATAATTGGGTAATATTTGTCTGAGACATTGATCAATGAGATTACAAGCAATATCCACCCACTCAAATGGATAGCCAAAAGTTAGTTGAATTTCCAATGTGTCACTTTGCTTTCAAACTGTGACGTGCTGAGGTGCAAAGAAGAGACCAGACGAGGAAACAGCGGATAAACATTTACTGAGAAATGGTAATGAAAAGATCACAGTAACACTGGGAAAACAACAAACACTAAGTCTCGATAACTCACTGAGGAGACAAATGCACACAATTCAAGCTTCAGCAAAGGACAACAGAAAACACGCCTATTTTAACAGGGAAATCATAATGAGTAAAAAGGGACACACCTGAATGTTGTTACTGTCTTTGGGACGGTCTCTACCGCCCTCTGATGACAGGTGGAACCATGACAGTACCCCCCCCCTTCTAGAAGCGGCTCCAGCCGCGGAGCCAGGGTGACCACCAAGTAGTTGGTTGAAGTCCTGAACGAGTCCCGGATCCAGGATGTCCCGGGCAGGCATCCACGCCCGCTCCTCGGGGCCATAGCCCTCCCAGTCTACCAGGTACTGCAGGGTGCCTCCGTTTGCCCATTCGACTGTGGGTGGAACCCCGAGTAGAGACTCAACAACACCCCCAACAGGGAGCATAAAGCTTTCTAATACCGTGCAACGAACTGGGGCCCACGATCCGAGACAATGTCCTGGGGAAGTCTGTGTAGTCGAAAGCCATGGGTAATCATGAGATCAGCGGTCTCCTTCGCTGAGGGCAACTTGTGTAAGGCAATGTCATGGGCTGCCTTGGAGAACCGATCAATGACCACAAGGATAGTGGTAAGCCCTTGTGATGGAGGCAATCCTGTGATAAATAGTCTACGGACAGCTGGGACCAGGGCCGGCTGGGGATGGGCAGAGGTTGGAGCAACCCTGCCGGTCGCTGTCGTGAAGACTTGCTTGGGCACAGGTGGAACAGGCCGCGACAAAGGATCTCACATCCTCCATCATGTTGGGCCACCAGAATTTCCACCTCAGGAACTCCCGTGTCCGATTAACCCCTGGATGCCCAGTTCATTTAGAGGAATGTCCCAATTGTAGTATTCAAGAACGGGCTGATCGCAGAACATAAAGTATGTTAGTGGGACCCCTGCCGGGCTCAGGTTCTCGGGTCTGGGCTTGTCGTACTGTGGTCTCTATACTCCATTACACGGGAGCCACAATCCTGGAGCTGGGGACGATGGGTTCAGAGTCCCTCTCCCGTGTTGGCGGGACAGGGCATCTGCTTTCTGATTCTTGTTACCCTGGCGATAGGCTAAAGTGAAGTTGAACCTGCTCAAAAACAGAGCCCACCTAGCCTGGCGAGCATTCAACCTCCTGTCTTCTTGAATGGAGACCAAGTTCTAATGGTCCGTCCAGATCACGAAAGGATGAAGTGCCCCCTCCAACTAGTGTCTCCACCCCTCAAGGGCCCACTTGACTGCCAAGAGCTCCAATTTGCCTACATTTTAGTTGCGTTCCTGCTGGCGAGAACCGCTTGGAAATCCTCGGGGGTCCAACCAAAACGGGTCTGGGACTTGCGGGTTAGGGCAGAGGCGATGCCACCGCACAAAAGTTCTGTATAAAACGCCTGTAAAAATTGGCAAACCCGAGGAACCGCTGGACCTGTTTGAGTGAGGCGGGACGGGGCCAGTCAGTGACCACCCTAACTTTAACAGGGTCCATTTGGATGTCGGCGGTAGATATAATGTGACCCAGGAAAGACACTGGAGATACATGGAACTCACACTTCTCAATCTTGACATATAGTTGACTCTGCAGGAGGCATATCAGGACTTGGCGGATGTGCAGGATGTGTTCCGGAAGGGTCTTGGAGAAGATCAGGATGTCGTCGAGGTACACAAAGATGAACCGATTCAACATATCCAGAAGAGTGTCTTTGACCAATGCTTGGAAGACTGCTGGTGAGTTCACAAATCCGAATGGCATGACTAAATACTCAGAGTGGCCACTCCGGGTGTTAAAGGCAGTCTTCCATTCATCTCCCTCCCTAAATCTCACCAGATTGTAAGCGTTGTGGAGGTCCAGTTTGGTTAAGAATTGTTCCGCCTAGGTCAGCTCCAAGGTGCCGGACATCATGGGTAGGGGGTAACGGTTCTTAACCGTGATCCTGAACAGCCCTTGGTAGTCGATGCAGGGACGCAGACCTCCATCCTTCTTTCCCACGAAAAAGAAACCGGAACCAGCTGAGGATATTGAGGAGCAAATGCAAAAAAATCAAAAAACCTGTTTTCACTTTGACATTATGTGATATTGTGTGTAGATTGATGAGAATTTTAGAACAAGGCTGTAACGTTACAAAATGTGGAAAAAGTCAAGGGGTCTGAATACTTTCCGAATGCACCGTGTGTATGCTATCTTGAACATGCACGCTTTAAATGATTTCATAAGAAGAAACTTTAACTTTTTTCTAAATATCATTCAATTTGAAATCAACCAGAGCTTGAAACCCTAGGCCTATTGTATTGTCTATTTTTTGTTAAATTCTGTGTTGAATTGGAACAATAGCTGTGGATGGGAGACCAAAAGGTAGCCGTAGATAGATACATTCTCCAAAGGAGAACACTACGTTGACACATTACATTTAAACAACTTTGGTTTTACCAGTATGTGCCCAGTGAGTGGTCTCTGTTCCACTCCGTTGGTGGAGTTTATCAGAAACTTCCTTCACCATGGAGTGGAGTTTAGTCAGCTATGGCTACTTTAAACAATCAAAGAAATGTGATCTAAAATCTGTTGTCATGATCTCTATCTGCCTGACAGAAGAGTGAACTTTTGACATTTACTTTCCTCTTTATATTAACACATTTTATCTCTGAAAGGGATTGCCTAGTGTATAGAAAGTGAGTCCAATATGAAACATTACACAGTCCCTTTAAGTACACTTATATAGTATAAAACTCCTCTAGCCCTTCTGGTTCAGGTCCTCAGGAAGGATGTAGGGCATGAAACAGTATCTGGACAATAGATAGAACTGAACTCAGACCTCCATTGCCCCTTCCCTTTCCACTTGTAAAAACATGTAAAAACACATATCATGTAAAAACATGAATGGCTCATTCATGATACAGGTATGAGTCAGAGGTGTAAATCATCACTATGTACATCCTAAATGGTACCATATTTCCTATATACAGGTATAGGATCTTAATTGAGGGTCTCTGCCTCAGTTTGCTCCTCAATTCATGCACCTTGGTTAGAAAGCGAGGTAGCAGCAGTGATCCATTCTCTCCTTTGAGCGCACTGTTGCAGCATAACTTTCCTGCAATTCAGGGAATGTAAAACTTGTAGTGTATTTGAGGTTAAAAAGCTTTGTTTGACATTTTTGGGGGGACCTTCAGTGTAACGTGGCTCATTTAGCGAACATCGCTAGAATATGTTGATTATTAAAGACACATAGGGAATTGTTTCAAATAAAACATATTATTAATAGTTGGGCATTTGAAAAGAACACACACCTTGACTAATATGTAACCTATTTAAATATTTTACAGGTCTGGACATCACTGACAAAACGAATGGGAAACAAAACAAATAGTTATGGCCGGTGAGAGAGCGCAACATTCTCTCCCTGTCCACTGCAGATGAAGGCAACACAAACCAACCAGACTGCGAGACAGACACCCCTGCACACTGTTTCCGTGACGTGCCCAATTCGAGTCTGGCTGACGTATCTCCGTTAGTGATGTGACGTTGCGGGGGCTCTAGATGTAGTGGTTTCTAGCTGCATCTTGTTGACGCTCGGTATTACAGAGGAGAACCGAGAGAAGAGGAGCCGAAACGATCTCACTCAGTCTTTTTAATCGGTACGTCCTTATTTGCTTCTATGTACATGATGAAATGGGTAATGTGATGTATCGGGTGTTGGATTATTTTGACGGTTTACCGAAATGGTGGCATGCTTTAAGGGTTTAACAAGCGTTCGCTAATTGTTAACTAACCTAGGCTAGTTTGCTATGGCTTCATACAGCGCAGGGTGTGTAACAGTAGTGGCTATGCTAACCTAACCTGGCTAATCCCTTTCCCCAGCTCGGGTATAATGTAGTACATTTTTGTAGCTAAAGCAATGCTAATTCGAGCTATCGAATTGTCTTTCTCTGTTTTCTGTTACGCGGTCCTCAGATGTGTTGCCATAATCATTGTAACGTTATTGGTTTCCTTACATTTGATACTCAATATATTCGCTATTTTATGTTTTATTTCCTTCAAGACAAGTATTTATCGAGATGTGAAATACACCACACAGCCGCATTTGCCAGTTAATTCTCATGTCGGCTCAACTTGCTGCTACAAGCCGGGTATTTGGTTCTACGTTTAGCTAATGTTAGCTGGAAATTACAGGTAGCTAACTAGGTCGATAGACCGTCCAGTCTCAGACGGTAGTTGAGCCAGTGAACGTCATTATCAGTGCTGTCTGCATACCGGTGCCACCGTGGCGAGCCAGAGGAATGGAACAGAGCGCAGGCTGTGCGCGGTGTCCTTGCTAGCTACGAAGAAGGGGGTGACACTGCTCGAGATGGAGGGAAAACGACAGCAATGGAATCTCAGCGATATTTTCTGGAGAAATAGTTAGATTTGTTCGAATATTAATATGATCTAAAGACCTTTCTTAGGCGGAACTCTTATTTTGTTGCGTGGGGACAATGTCAGTTTTGGTTGTAAATCCACGCAGGAATCACGGGTGGTGAAGCTTGCATCGCCGCATACCTCCTTGCATTGATAGTAATGTAATTATTACTGCGACCAAAGCCTGCTCTGTGGTCCGACTTTTTGTACCCGGATAGTGCTAGCTTTGGTGGAAAGATCTGGCGGCGGTGTATTTATTGTAATTACTGCATGGAGGTCAGTGCTGGTTCTGGTATAATCTAGCTAACGCGTTAGTGTTGTCGCTGTAGTCCGCACACAGCTACATCTGAACTGCCTAAACGCATGTATAGTCTCTTTTCATTTGTTTTATATATATATATATCACATTTAACCCCATTTTGTATTTGGCAGCCGATTTTAAATGGATGATATTGCAGTGTAAAATACATTGATCACCCACAAGCAAATACGATTGTAGCTTTATTGGAGGGTGGTTGTTTACACCGCCCAATGTTGAGGGTTCCCAGTGAAATGTTGTAGCCACATATGTACACTTTTCTAAAATTGGATCACAGTACAATTTCCTGTTAATAAAACCGTCGTTTATAGATGTAGCAAGGTATGAACAGTTTTTTATTTATTTGAATTGATGCAGTGTAAATGCCCCGGAATCTAGCTGCATAGGGAAGATACCTCTTCAACATCCATTCCATGTCACGCTTCGATAACAATTGAACCGGTTGAATGAGAGCCTTTATACTCCTTTATCAATTGTTTTCACATAGTTGATGGGGTCAGCGTGGGGTTACCAGCAGAGCAGACGTCCTGCTTGCTGTCCTCAAGCCAACAACTGGTGGGGTTGGGGTGGCTAGCTATTTGGTCAATTTACAGCCATTTGGGCAAATTGTTAATTTGATTACCTAGGCTACACCAAGTGTGAACTTTTTTTGTCACAGTTTCTAGTGACTGAAAGAAGGCCAGAGAGAAATGCGTGAAACTAGTTGTTGGTTGCCTGGCCACCTGGTTGGTTTTACTTGACAAAACTAGCACTTTCTGTTGGCAATGAAATGGTGTGGTGGGTGAAAACTTGTCATTGCCCCATGGGGTTCAATGACAAGGGCTGAATGGGCAGATGTTTGGGTGGTGAGGTATGGTATATAGCCATTTGGCCCCCAATGGGTCTATTGAGCCACTCAACCCCCAACCAGGATAGCCTCCATAAAACATGTAAACACCTTCAACGTTATTTTATGCTCAGAGAAAAACGCATCTGATGGGATAGTCTTCTACTGAGACAAATCCTTTCAGTTGACATGAAAAATGCTACATGCAGGCTTAACATATTTTGAGTTTTACTAGGGAGAAAAATTAAAATGTTCTCCCTTCGGTTTGTGTTAACGCCTGAACCATTCCACTCCCCCACTCCCCCACCTCTCGTCCCCTACAGGAAGCAGACATGCAGACAACAATCTGAACAGAAACACAGCAGTCTCCACCATGTACCTTTCTGAACACCAGAAGATCTGGAACATTTGAAACGAGAATAAAACAAACTAACAAAACCCACGTTAACTCAAAGGGTTCTATAAATCCAAGTGAAGGTGGTATTGGAACGAAACGGACCTCTATCAACGCCGACATGGCCAGTACTCAGACGAGTCTGAAAACCTCATTCAAAGATCTGACCTCGTTCAAGGGCAACATGAAGCGGCTGTACCGAGAGAGGCTAGAGGACGCGCCCATCAAGAAGAGGCTGATGGCTGAGATGAACCTGAAGCGACGCAGCCTAGACACCCTGCCGCAGACCCCCAAGGTGAAGAGGGAGTCTGGGGAGGAGCACACCCAGCACCGGGAGGCAGATAGAGGCATGGATAGATCCATAGAGATGGACACTAGAGGGGAGCTCCAGGTATGTGGAGCCAAGGCCCTGGATCTCAGTCCTGGGCTGAAACACACACTGGCTGCCTTCACCCTCAGCAGCCAAAGCTCTCTGGGGGGCCCAGCAGCCTTCTCAGCCCGCTCCGGCCACGACGCCTCCCCCGAGGTCAGCCCTGATTCCTGCCCCAGCGTGGCCCCTCTACCCTCCCCACCAGTCCTAGGAGGTGGGCCCCTCTTGGTGCCCAGCGACAGCTCCACAGAATTAAGCCACTCCCTTCTAGAGGGTGAATCCATCTCCTGCTTTGCTGTCGGTGGGGAGAAACGCCTCTGCCTCCCCCAGGTGCTCAACTCGGTGCTCCGCGACTTCTCCTTGCAGCAGATCAATGCGGTGTGCGACGAACTCTACGTGTACTGCTCGCGCTGCGACGGTGAACAGCTCCACATCCTCAAGGTGCTGGGTATTTTACCCTTCAATGCCCCGTCTTGCGGCCTCATCACCCTTACCGACGCCCAGCGCCTCTGCAACGCCTTGCTCCGCCCGGGGGCTGCCCTGCCCTCTGACCCCAGCACCAAGCGGCCCGGCCAGGGGCTCCTAAAGGAGACAGAGTCTAGCTTCCAGGTGGAGCACCAGTGTCTAGGGAAATGCCAGGGTCTGTTTGTACCCCAGTTCTACACACAGCCTGAGGCGCCCTGTGTACAGTGCGTGGAGTGCCAGCTGCTTTTCTCACCGCAGAAGTTTGTGATGCACTCACACAAGTCCCCGGACAAGAGGACCTGTCACTGGGGCTTTGACTCTGCCAAGTGGCCGTGCTACCTGCAGCTGGGGAGGAAGTATATGGGAATGCCTGAGGAGCCGCAGCTCAAACTGCTGCTAGAGGACATGAAGGACAAGTTCCACTACAACAGGACCACTGACAAAGTAAGCACTGATTCTCTTATTGTGTGTCAGACTTTAAATTTTTTTTATGAGTTCGTTTGGTTGCACTGTCGATATAACTACCACTAAATGGTATCTATTGAGTCTCTAGAAGCCAGCCCCCAACTATGGGTTTCATTAGGTGTGTGTGTAAGACAGGGGACAGGTGTTACCCCTCCTGCTGGCTGTAGTGTAGTAGATCCGAGCATTTCGCTGCACCTGCGATAACATATGCAAATTCGTGTACGTGATCAATAAACTGATTTTGAGCAGGGGCGGACAGGATGACCACTGACCAGCTGGTCTCTCTCTCTCTGTGTGTGTGTGTGTCACGGGGAAGGGCATCATTTGTCTTCCAGGTCAGCTGGAGGTCACTAGAACCATCACTAGACAATAGGCCACAACACTAACCGAACTAGTGGACTCTCTCACAGACCTCTGGGCTTGAATGGATGGGCTGACAATTTGCATCCATTGCATCCACCCCGCTTCACCCTTCCATATTTAAATTACTTTTTAAGTAATTTAGTTAATTGATAATTTTAGGGATTGTTAAAAAAATAAAAAAAAATTGTATGTATGTATGTATGTATGTATGTATGTATATATATATATATATATATATATATATATATATATATATACACACACACACACACACACACACACACACACACATACATACATACATAGTGGTGCAAAAAGTATTTAGACAGCTACCAATTGTGCAAGTTCTCCCACTTAAAAAGATGAGAGGCCTGTAATTTTCATCATAGGTACACTTCAGCTATGACAGACAAAATGAGGAAATTTGCAAATAAATTCATTAAAAATCCTACAATGTGATTTTCTAGATTTTTTTTCTCATTTTGTCTGTCATAGTTGAAGTGCACGATGATAAATTACAGGCCTCTCATCTTTTTAAGTGGGAGAACTTGCACAATTGGTGGCTGACTAAATACTTTTTTGCCCCACTGTATATATATTTGACCGATATCAGATATTTTCTTTGCCAAAAAAACGATACCAATACCCAATATATATAATTTTAGCTGCCTTTTTAAGCTTCTAGAAGGCAGCTAGTACAGTTAAATAGTTAACACACGCACATGAACGCATTGGTCGAAGGCACGTCATCTCAGTGCAAGAGGCGTCACTACAGTCCCTGGTTCGAATCCAGGCTGTATCACATCCGTGATTGGGAGTCCCACGGTGCAGCGCACACTTGGCCCAGCATCGTCCGTGCCGTCATTGTAAATAAGAATTTGTTCTTAACCTTCTTGCCTAGTTAAATAAAGGTTATACACACACACACACACCACACTGACCAAAAAGGTATTTTGTTGGCATTTACGTATGTCCCCATTACCAGTAAAACAATCAAAACTTATTTCTTTCACTTACTTGCTGTGCTGTTTCATTGTTCAGTTTTTTTCATTCTCAACCAGGATTTCTATGGAACGCCGTTTGGGTCTTTGCTTGTCAAAAAAAGATTCAAATGAGCTTATTGACTGCACGTCACATAATAATTTAACGCGTTCATACATGTTTTACATAGTTATTACACATGAAATACGAGTGATAGTGTAATCAACATGTTACAGGGATTCATCGATACATATGTTATGACGCTGGTAAAGTTGTCTCGCGCACCTACAGTGCTGGTCATTTAAAAAAGCTAGCTTGCTAATGGATGCAAACAATCTTCTTCCCCAAAAACATAGCAAAACGACAATCTGTTTCAGTAGCTATAGTTAGCTAGCTAACTATTTAGCTAGGTGTCATCATCTAAAATAACCCTAATTTATAAGACATTTGATTAATGGTGGTCAGACCCATCTTTGTGAAGCTAGTCACAATAAGGATTTGCTGCAATAGTGGACTTTGCGGTGAGCCTTCAAAATAAAAGTATGGCATAAATATATTTATTTTGACCGCGACCCACAAATTCCACTATTTTGCCTAATCCTTATTTTGGCTAGCTTCTTAACAGATAATCCGGTCGAGTCGAGCCTCACTAGCCAGATGAAGCTAGCTGGCTGCTTATAACGTTAGCTTTGGGAAACAGGGTTAAGTAGCTGGTTAGCTATTTATTTTCATAAACTGAAGTTCAATTTCAATAGGTAAACAACAAGTGGCAACCTAGCTAATACTTACTTACAAGGATTCCTAAATCATTGCTAAGAATAATGAAAATAACTTCAGTTTCTAATGGTCATTGTTTTCAGGCTGGTTGTATTGGTGCTAGCTAGGTACCAAGCTTAATCTATCTACCCCAGAAGTTGGGGTCAAACAAATTATGCTCTAATACCAACGAGGTATTGTAAACTCATCGTTCTTGGCCGGTGTTTGCTTGTTTGCAGACTTTTTCTTGTACAGCATTGACAGTGCTACTGTATCTTTTTTGATATGCAAAGACCCAAACTGCGTTCCATAGTATGTATGTCATGAAGCTAATAGCAGCGTCGCTATTACTGTGTAACTCCGGTAGGGCAACATCTGAAAAATAGTGCACTTAGTAATGTGGTACCGGTGCTCGTTCAGTCGGCGAACGCAAACATCACCCACGACAGAGAACAGTTGATTGTCAAGGGGATGAATTCCATTATCTCGGCTTTAATGTATTTCGCCTTTGAGTAGTCTTGCTGAAATATTCGTACTTTTTCAAATGACTGCTCGATTTGTTGACTGCTCGATCCACACAGCAACCATTGTGGGCTAGGTTAGGAATGCTGTGTTGCTCATGTAGCGCACAATTTTACGTGGTGTCATTGCACGGTAGCTTTGACATCGGTTTTTAACATCGGCGTTACACTAGACATCTGGCCGATACTGATGTTGGCATTTTTAGCTAATATCAGCCGATTCCCATATGTTCATCGATATATCGGTGAACTGTCATAAATTTGAAAAATATCTTGATATGAAATTTAGGCCATATTACCCAGCACTACCCTAAACTAAGAAGCATTCTCAATGTAGATTCTCAATTAATATATATATAATATATATACGTTGAATGGTTCTTAGTTCAGGGTAGGGCTGGGCAGTAATGGCCTAATTTTCATATCATGATTCAAATTTATGACAGTATTTTATGTTTTTGAATAATAGAATTCTAAAAATGAGTTGTTCAGTACCCTAGAGTGGCAACACCTATATAAGTGATTTCAGTATGGCTTGCTCCATTCTGATTGTTTTCTACTGTTCAATCTAACCTCAACCCCCTAAAAAATTCAGCATTTTTCATACATTTCTGCATTTCCTGCCCTTTTTAAATATTTTCCACACTGTGCCACGTTGGCCTCCATAATGGATATGGGCAAATACTCTAGGCCTAGTTTATTGGTGAACTGTTGGAATCATGGACATACACGGATTCTTGTAATTCGGTAGTTGGAATATAGCGGACAGCACTTTGAACACATTTTTGTATACAGGAGGACAGGGAGAGCGATGACTTGCATGTTGCAAACTATAAAAACGGACATTAAACTCGCCGGAGTTGCGTATCACATTTAACAAACCAAACATTGAAATACTGTTATATGGTAAATTAAAAACCCAAATCTGTTTATGCATCAATACCAGTAGTGGTGTAACGGTACACCTATTGTTGAACCATTCGGTACTGGGACCTCGGTTCGGTTCGCACTGCGAACCCGAATGAATACATCAAATGACCCCGCAGTGGGAGATGAGAAGTACCGTACTACAAACAAGCCGCCTTTATGACAGTCACACAAGTGACTAGTAACTACAGTAACTGTTGGCATTTAATTTACCCCTGTAACCGAGCTGTGATTCCAAACCGCAATACATACTGAACTGTGGGTTTGGTGAACCCTTTAGACCCCTAAATACCGGTGTGTGTGTGTATATAGAAATAATAGGGTATACCGCCCAACCCTAGTTTAGGGCCCTATTAATTTTTTTTTTTTTTTTTTACTGGTTACAGTTTCACCTGTTTTTTGCTCTCAAAACCACTCATTTTTAATGTAAAACAACTCAATTTTATGTTTTTAGTTCACAACAATACTTAAAACACATCAGGAGACTTTTGAGGTCTTGAAAAAAATGAAGGAATGTCTAGTTACATTTACCATGCAGGAGACCGTTGTTTGGTTAGCCATTTTTCTGTAGCGCTCATGTGATTGCAGAGTTGGCAAAACATATGGACACTGGATTTATGCAAAGAATCATCATTCTGCCATGTAGGCATAGGCTACTTTGTAGTTAACATTTAATTCAGGTGGTTTTTGGGAAAGCTGTTCCATCTCTACCAGAAGGTTATGATTAGCATCATCACTGGCAGCTACACAAAGTGGGCATTTGTGTTATATTTCAGAAACTTGCAGGAAAATACGAATCACTGGTTCATTTTGTTCATGTCTTATGATTATCTTGGGCAAATTATCTTGGGTTGGCAAGTAGCCTAGTGGTTTTAGCGTTGGGCCAGTAACCGAAACGTTGCTAGATCGAGTCCCCGAGCTGACAAGGTAAACATCTGTTGTTCTGACCCTGAACAAGGCAGTTAACCCACTGTTCCTAGGCCGTCATTGTAAATAAGAATTTGTTCTTCACTGACTTGTC